>NC_086268.1:1260000-1398327 GCF_021018805.1 Prinia subflava | reverse complement strand
AAGCCCTGGGTGTTGCTGAACTCTCGTTCCCAACAAGCTGAAGGTTTATTTGCCATCGGGGGCCCCTGAGAAACAGGATCCTGTGAGTTAATAAACACCTCTGCTGCTGCAGCTCCCAGTCAGATGGACACGGATCAAACAGAGGAGAACCCCCCTCCCCTGGGCAGGAATTTCTCTCTTTTCTTTCTGTCCAAGGGCAGGGGCTGCTCCCACCACCCCAAACCCCAACTTGGCCCTGGACACTTCCAGGGGTGGGAACATTTCCATGCTGGGCTTTGGAGCCAACCCTGCTTTTTCTGCTTTTTTAGAAGCAAAGCACGGACAGCAGCACAGGAATGGGTTGCTAGAAAAGCCTGTGGGAGGGGATTTACAGAGATTTATTACAGATCTGCTTCCCCAGGTTTTCTTTTCCTGGAGAACCATTCCAGGGGAGTGCTGAAACATCTCAGCCTGGGATTTTACAGAGTCTCGAAACATTTTGAGGAATTAAAGGAACAAAATGCTCCTGGCAAGTCCAGGGAAGTTCTGGTGAGCATCCAGAGGCAGAATAAAACACATTTTCTCATTTTCCATCCCCCCAGAGGGGCTGGGCCAGGGGCTGCTGGTGGCTGCAGGATCCCAAGGGGGTGATCACAATTCGTCTGCATTGTGAGAGCTCCAGTTTAGGAATAATCATTTTATTCAACTCCAGCTCTGTCCCTTCGGCTCTGCACGCAAAAACACTCAGAATATCTTTGGAGCAGGAGAAGGGCACAGAGTGGGGTCAAACACCCCCAAAATATCTGCTGGTACCGCTGAAATTTGGGGTTTTCTGAAATTTGGATTTTCTGAAATCTGGATTTTCTGAAATCTGGAATCTCCAAAATCTGAATTCTCTGAAATCTGGATTCCCCAAAATCTGGAATCTCCAAAATCTGGATTTTCTGAAATCTGGATTCTCCGAAATCTGAATTTTCTGAAATCTGGATTCTCCAAAATCTGGGATCTCCAAAATCTGGATTTTCTGAAATCTGGATTCTCCAAAATCTGGATTCTCCAAAATCTGGATTTTCTGAAATCTGTATTCTCAAAATCTGGATTTTCCACCAGCCCACCACCACAGCGCTGGGCTAGTTAAGGCGAAGCCGTTAATTGAATTAACAGCCCTGTGTAATGCTCTGTCTGCTTTTAGGAGCGGGAGGTTTCAGCAGGATTTCTCCACGTGGCTCTGAGAGCTGCCCCAGACACTTCCGACAGAGGAAATCAGGGGAACTTAAAAAGGAGACGAGTTATTCTTGCACAGACCTCAGTCTGCCTTCCCCTTCCACTGGGGCAATAAACACCTCATTTACTGATTAATTCTGCTGGCTGAGTGCGCCGTGGGTTTCCTCTCTCCCTTCACAGTTTGCTCTGCCACAACAAAAACTCCAAGTGAGAGCTGTTCCAGCTCTGTGTGCTCCAGAAACTCCCACTGGAACTCAGCTTAAACCCCCAGATTGTTGGGAAAATAAAATAAAATAAAATAAAATAAAATAAAATAAAATAAAATAAAATAAAATAAAATAAAATAAAATAAAATAAAATAAAATAAAATAAAAAATAAAATAAAATAAAATAAAAAATACAAAAAATTAAATAAAAATAAAAATAAAAATAAAAATAAAAATAAAAATAAAAATAAAAATAAAAATAAAAATAAAAAATAAAAATAAAAATAAAAATAAATGTAAATGTAAACATAAATAAATATAAATATAGGTATAAATATAGGTATAAATATAGGTATAAATATAGGTATAAATATAAATATAAATATAAATATAAATATAAATATAAATATAAATATAAATATAAATATAAATATAAATATAAATATAAATATAAATATAAATATAAATATAAATATAAATATAAATATAAATATAAAGCCCTGCCCTTCAGTTTTAGAGCAGCCAGTGCAGACTGTCCCAGCGCCCCAGCAGGAGATGGAGCCAATTTGTGATTTCTGAGAGGTTTCACCCAGATTTGTGCTGTGCCTGCACCTCCTTCACGTGGCCCTGGAGATACCTGGGCCTCTTTAAACCTCTTTTTAACCTCTTTAAAATCCCAGCCCTTTGGAACCTGCAGTTCTGCTCAGATCCTTCATCCCCTCCCTCTGTTCCTGCACATCTGGGAGGGCAGGTTCTGTTGTCAGAGAGAATCAAGGAGTGTAAAGAGAAAAAAACATTAAAAATAAATATAAACCTTATGGCAGGGGGCTCCTGCTGCCAGTGCCATGGCTGAGGGATAAATAAAGTTGTTTTCTCTCCTTGCCTCTCTCTCTCCTGCCCATGCTTTGCTGGTTTTCTCTCACTCTCAGCTTTTTCCCTTTCATATCCAATTTTCTTGCTCAAAGGGGCTTGTCCAAGCTGAGTTATGAAATCTCCCTTGCCCTGGGGTTTCCAGGTGTTTGCAGCAGAAATATCACAGAATATCTCTGATATTTTCTGCTCCACCTGCCCAGGGCTGCAAACCCTTGGTCCACCCTGTTAGGCCTTATCTGTGTGCAGCAATCTCCCCAAACACCCATTTTATCCCAGATTTATTTCATTACCTCCATTTTTCTGCTTTTTTGAACTTTGGCTAGCAAGAGGGCTGACAAGAAACGTGTGCATTCTGCCTGTATTTATTACAGGTTTTGGGGTTGTTTGGGTTTTTTTTTAATGCCCACCAGTGGCAGGTCCGGCAGAGAATTGAGAGAAATTTAAGATTTTCTCTGCTAAAGACCAAAGCTGCCATCAGAGCAGGCCCACCGCGCCAAGTGGAGTGTTTTAATCTCCAGGATTGATTAATCCACACCCCAAACTCCCTGAAATTATGGAAAAGGGGGGAAATCAGAGGAGGTGCAAACCAAGAGCTGCCTTGTGCCCCCCTCACCAGACTGGGAGCCCTGAGCTTCTGTTTGAACTGAGCAAAGCAAACACTCCCAACGCAGGGAGGGAAATGCCAGGACACTCCTGAACCCAGCAGTGTTTGTGTGGATAATTTCAATAACTGGCACTTTACAGTGTGGCATTTCCTCCCTGTGCTCCAGGCAGGGGAAAAAATCCATCCCCAAGTCGAAAAACATGAAAGGGAAAATGGATTTTGATAAATCTGGGCATGGATTAATCGATAAATAAAAACAAAGAGTGAGTATGAACAGAACTGAAACTGTGGGAGATCCAGAGGGAGCTTCTCCTTTCCAGCCCAGACACCTGGAGCTGCAGGGCTGGTGCTCATTCCCTGAGGATTTACTGATTGTGGAATATTCAGTGACGCTGCAGCCACTGGGCTTCATCTGGGCACTCCCACATCCCCTAAAAATCAACCAGGAGCTGATGTGAAACACTCCTGTTCTCTGGAGTGCCAATATCAGAATTATCAGCGGGCCTGGGCAGAGCTTTGGGCTCCAGATCCCAAACCCTCCCAGCCAGGCTGCACAGAGGAATTTTCTTCCTCTCTCCCTTCTATATTGAACTCCCCAAGGCTCATTAACCACGGGCCTGCACCTTGTTACCACATCAATCCCGCCGAGTTATTTTTCAGCTGCAGTTATGCTTCAATTTGGAGTATTAATTTCCTTTAACTCTTGCCCTATTAATCACTTTAACAATCAAATTAAGACAATTATTTTAATGAGTTAATGGATTAGACGGAGCAGACGACGCACATTTATAACCACTTGTGCCAGGGCACTTTTACCAAAGTCAGCCTCGTCAATAAAATATGAGCTCATAAAGGAGCTCCTGTAGGGCTGAGGGAAGGGCTGGCAGAGGTTTCTGTCTGACTGATTTAAACCCGTCTGTCTCAGCTTTTATGTGCTCTGGGCTTATTAAAATCAAGTGCCAGGCACTGAGAGGCAGAGCTGGTGTTTTTTGCTGGGATTTTAATGCAGGTGGCAAGGTGTTCTCTTTCAGATCGCCTCCGACGGGGCTGCTCTGGATCTGTCACGGAAATGAAGCTTTTCTCACCACGTTCTGGCACCTGTTTTCTCCAGGAGCTGCTGCATTGCCAAGTTCCATCATCCCTCCAGTGGTTCACTGGAATTCGGGTGGGAATTTTGTCCTGGGGGATTTGGGGAGTTCTCCGAGCACTGAGTCCTGACACCTTTCCCATTTCCCTCATTTAAAACTTGATTTCTGGTGGGATTCTGGGCAATTAAGCTGGCGTTTCCAGGAGGTGGAAAGAGGAAGAGGGGAGGGACCAAACCCAACCCGTGCAAGAGTTTCTGGAGGTGTTTCCAGCCCAGGGTCAAGGGGGGTTTGGAAAGGCTGAGATTTTGTCACTGGCGAGGCTGAAGAGGTAAAGATTTAAGGTAAAAAGATCCTGACCATAATCAATGAACAGCAGAGCATTTAAAGGCTTTGGAGGATGAACAGAGAATGAACAGAACAGGGGGAAATAAAACCTGGTGGTACCTGAGGGGAGCCTCCAGGGAACAGGGAGAGGGAGATTTTCCAATCCTGGACAGGGGGAAAGGTTTCAGACTGGCAGAGAGGAGGTTTGGGTGGCACACTGGGGAGGGATTCCTCCCTCTGGGGGTGGAGAGGCTGCCCCAGCCCTGGAAATGCCCAAGGCCGGGTTGGATGAAGCTGAAGCACAAAGTGGGGACCCAAACTGAGACACTTTCATCTCATTTGGAGCAACTTCTGCGCCTCAATCCTGTCCCTACAATCAGCAGGTGCCCGATAAGAGGAAAAGGAACACTCCTTTTCTGGGTGAGCACCTTTAGCCCCTGAGGAAAGGATTCCCTGGCAGCCCTCACCTGCCTGAGGCAGGAACAGCCTCCCCTGGGATTTCCAGGTAGGAAGGAGCTGTTTGAATTTCCTTTCTGATGGCACAGATCCATCAGCAGGGCTCTGCTCTCTGCAGCCCAGTCCTGTGATGGATCTCCCCATTCCCTGCACAGAAACCCATCCATATTCCCCAGCTCCTGCTAAGATAATCCTTCAGTTATGTGCCCATCCATCCCAATAAACCCCGGGCTTACAGATCTATTGGAATCTTCACAAGGGATGTGCAGGGGAGATAAACGACAGCGGGGAAGTTTGGAGCATCCATTCCCATGGAGAAGGGATGAGCTCCTGGCTGGGACAGGGAGATGCATCAGGGAGGTGGAGATGAAAAATCAAAATGACCAGGGCTGAGCTGAGAGGAGCCAAAAATGTATTTTGGGCCACATAACCCTGAGTTCCTGCTGCTGGAGGAGCAGGAGGTGAAGGACAGAACTGAGCAGGGAGGGTTTGTGTCCATGGGGGCACCACTGGAGATTCTTCCCCTTCAGATTCTCTGTGCCCGGGGTGAGATGGGCTCTGGAGGTGCAGAACCCATCCCCAGCAGGCAGGAATGCAGGGCTGGGGAGGAGTTTGTGGTTTCCAGCAGCAGCAGCAGCAGCACATTTCCCCTGTTAACAGCCAGGGCAAGTGGGGCTCTTCTGTTCCTGGAGTGCCTGGGGGGGTTATGGGCTGGCAAAGGGGAAGAGCCAGGCCATGAATTTATTTATTTTTTAATTTAAAAAGGCACCAAATGCAGCATTTTGGACTCGGTGATCTCCAAGGTGTTTTCCAGCCTCGTTCATGCTGTGATTCTGGCGCTGGGACACTCAGGGCAGTGCAGAGCTCATTCCCACAGGCTGGCCTCCTTCTCCAACATTTTGGAAGAGCAGGATCAATTCCCAGCCCCTTTGTGTGAGCTGTGCCACCTCTCCCTGCCCTGTGTCACCCAGCTGTGTCACCCTGTCCTGCTCCATCCAACCCTGGTGGCTCAGGATGGGCTCTGCTGGAAATTCACCGAGGAAATTCACCTTTTGCACAAAACCATAAATAAATCATTATCAGATTCCAGACTGAAGCCTTTGCCAATGCAGAGCTCAGTGATTTTAAAGGAACTGCTGAGCCCAGTAATAAATTTTAGAGGGAGAAGTCGCTGACCTTTAGAACAAAATCCAACTCCTACATCTGTTGCATTCCTTCCCAAGGTTTTCTTTGCCTAAAAAGTGTGCAGAATGGAAAAGATTTATTTTTCAGAGAGAAGTTTTATTCAGCAGAGCCAGTGGCTGAGCTGATGAGCAGCTGCCCCTCCTGCAGGGAGCAGAATGGGAATGAGACTTTGCTCCAAAGTCCTCCGAAATAGGAGCAGCTTCTCCTTGTGCTGCTCCAGGCTGCTGCTGACCCGTGCAGCCAGCTCCCAAAAATAAACTTGTGGTCTGAAAAAGCGCCAAATCTCCTTCCCAGTCTGCCCCAGCAGAGACCTTGGCTGCTGTGCTTGGAGACATCCACACACCACTGAGTGTCCTTCCAGCAGGGCTGCACAGCCTCCTCCTCAGCCCCTCATTTGGGGCAATTTGCAGAAAAATGCCAGGTTCAGCCACGAGCAAGAGAAGAACTCTTCATTTTCCCCCCTCTCTGCTCTTTCCATCGGTGGCTTTGCAATCAGAGCTCCCGGGGTGAGTCCCTGCTCATCTGGAGCACTTCAGGCTCTGAGCTCAGCCCCACGGGGGAAAAGCTGCCCAGAAAGGCCCTGCTGGAGCCTCTCATGCACAGAGACCCCTCCAAAAACCATCCCCAAAACCAAAACTGCCCTCATCCCACACTGCCCTATAAATGGAATTAGGGAGCCAGGAAACAAGGAGTTTATTTCCATTTCTTTCATGGCCTCAGCCTGAGCTCTTCATACCAAGTTTAGCTTTCCAGGGGATCTTTGGGTAGCTCAGACGCTTTGGAAAGGGCCCACCTGTGATGTAAAGGATAATTTTCTATTTTTGGTGGAGGGGAGAGGAAAAAAAAAAACAAACCCCAAAAAATCCCCCAAAAAACCCCCCAAAAAACCCCAACAAAAACAAGAACAACAACAACAAAACCCAAAAAACCCAGAAATTAGGCTTATTAGGAATCCTGCTTCTTACAGCGTTTACAGGAGGTCATTTACAGTTGGCCAGGACAACATTTTGGGGTGTAAAGGAAAAAGGGCAGCTTTAGGATGCATTAAAGCATTTAGGAAGTGCTGGTGCCTCTGGTGGAGCCAGGCATTGACCCAGAACTGACACACAACAACCTCATTGCTCTTGCATTAGGGGGCAGCTGTTGAGTTTTGGTTGTGAATCCTCCTTTTCAGCCAATTTAGGATTTGTCTGCTTCTGGCAAAATCACTGAAGAGCTGGTCTAGGAAAGCTCAGCCTGACTAAGCAAATGTTGTGGTGGCAGCATCCACAACAAATTCGGGGGAGAAAAATACAACAATCACAGGCAAAGCAAACCCCAGGGTCTCTGCAAAAGCTGTTTTCTAATAAAACATCATCCCCTCAGGAAATTAATTTGTATGCTTAATTGGTTCAGAGCAATAATCTTCAGCAGGATCCCTTAAGGACTTTGCTTTAATCTCCTTTTATTGTGCCCTGCTTGCTGCTAGGACCCGGAGCAGCTCCTGCTGGATCTGGGATCAGTGTGCAGCATTCCCGTTCCTTTGGGATCAGCCCTGGGGGATCCTGCTGCAGTTTGTCCTTGCCAGGAGGGATCCTGGTCCTGCTCCCCACCCTGCAGAGCCAGCCCAGGTCTGTCCCAGCCCTGCTCCGAGCCGGGAGCAGCTCCAGGCTCCTGTGCCCTTTGTCCCATGTGCCAGGACGTGCCAGGGCTGCTGCTGGGACTGTCCCATCACAGCCCAGACGGAATTCCAGGCTGACACCAGCAAAATTCCACTTTGCTGTACTGGATCTGCCTCCGTTCCTTTGCTTAAAGACCAGAACCCCCCCAAGGGGCTGCAGCCCCCCAGGCTGGGCTGTCCCTGTGGGGGAACCCATCCTGCTGAGCCCCAGAGCTCCACTCCCAGCCAGGCTGGCCCAGCAGCAGCTCCCAGATCCTTCCTCAGGGCTCATCCCTGCCTTGCTGGGGGTTCTGCAGCTCCTCCGCCAGAGGAGCCTCTGTGCTCAGCTCTGGCTCTTACAGGATGAGTTTTACTTCAGGGATTGCTGGAAATGACCAAAAAAAGAGCAGATGTTGGTGCAAACTCCACACGATTCTTTCTGAAGTGCTGCAGATTCAGAAATTATCGGTTCTGTTATCAGCAGAACTCCCTCCTCCTCAGATCCTGGGGTTCTTGTTTAGGCTCAGTTTTGTCTTGTTCACTTCTGCAGAACACAGCTCCACTGCTCCTCAATCAGAACAGCAAGTCTGGCTTTTATTAAATCAAAAAACAAGAAGCTTTTGGTTTTTTTCATATTTTAAAGGATTGTTTGTAGCCCACACAGCATCTGTTTGAGAGGGAGATGAAGTCCCAGAATTTCCCTTTATCACCGGGAAATTGGGTGATGCTCACAAGGGAATAAAACCTCACGTTGAGAGGAGTGAGTGACAAAAGCTGTTCCTTGGATTTCTGCTCTGCTGGGATGACAGCAAGGGCTGCTGGGCTCCAGGGAATCGTTTGTGACAGACCTGGAGTGCAGGGTCCTGGAGTTCCTCACGTGCTTATATCAGATTTCAGCCACCAAAAAAAAGAAAAGGTGGAAAAGGGAGGAGAGAAACAAAAGTTGATTCCAGCTGCCGGGATTTGGGAGAGAATCCCAGACCATGCAGGACATGTTTCATCTGCCCTACAGCTGGCCTCTTTCTCCTATTTATAGGTCAAGAAAATAACATTTTTGAATCCAGGAGCTGAGGCAGTTGCCAGGGGAAACTCGATATTCTAGAGGGAAAATTGTTCTTACATTTGCAAAACTTGGGGGTTTCTGTAACAACCAAATGTAAACCAAATGTGACATAAGGAGGAGGAGGAGGAGGAAAGAGGGGGAGGAAAATGGGAGGATGAAGCAGAAAGTCAGCTCAGGGTTTGGTGTGGAGTCCTGGAGTTGGTTTTATCCCTTTCCACAAGGAATTCCCCACCCTGAGCTGACAGAACACGCTGTGCAGGAGGGCAGGGACTGTGCTGGTCTGGTTTGGTGTGGCACAGGAATCACAGAACACCACCAGGGCTGAGAAAAGGGCAAAGTTCTCCAGCTGGGCTGAGTCTGTGACCACCCCGGGCCCGTCTGGAGGCAGCTCTGAGGGCAGACGTGAGCTCAGGCTGCTGCTCCAGAGCCTGCACAGAGCCAGCAGCCAAATTCCAGGGAGCAGAGCTCACCCCAGCATCCCTCCTGTCACCTCTGGCCCTGCTCTCCAGCTCGGGAAATGCTGGCACTGCTTTTACAACATCGCTGCTTTGGGGCTTGGGGCTTGTTGGGGGTTTTTTTTTTGACTTCCAAACAGGAGAAAATGGATTTTTTACAAGGAGCTGATGAGAAGCAGACAATGCCTGTGCACCCACACACAGCACAGGGAGAGGAATGGAAAATGCACCTCGAGACGACTCCTGGCTCCTCTCTGCAGGCCCAGCCAGCAGCACGGGAGGGGTGATGCCCTCAGTGCTGCTCCCTGTGAGGACCTGCAGCAGCCCAGGTGTGGCTCTGCAGGGCCAGCACCCTCCAGAGCTGCTCTGTGGCTCAGAGCCCGGGCTGGCACAGCCTGTGCCCCAGGCAGGGCAGGATTTTCCATTCCCTCCCCTGCCCATCGATCCCTGCCGGCTCTGGGGCTGGCATTGGCTGCAGGGCATTGATCATGGGCAGGGTCAGGAGGTGCCAGCCCTGCTCTACCTCAGCCCTGCTCACGTGGACGGGGAGCTGTGCCCTGCTCTGGTGTCACTGTGACCTCCCTGTCACACGGGGACAGTCCAGCACAGGGCTGGGGTGACGCCTCCAGTTTTAATTTCCATATTTTTCACATCCTGCACTGCCTCAGTGAATAATCCAAACTCTAGAAGTAATTTCTTCCCATTTTGGTCACACTAAACAATCCTGGGAACCAAGGTCACCATCACAGCCCCCAAAAGGATGAACAAGAGCGAATCAGAGGGAGAAGCAAACCAGGGGAATGTGGCTTCATTACCTGAAGCCTTAATTGGACAATTAAATCCTGATATGCAAACAGACCAAACTCATCTGCCCCAAAAACTGGTGGCTGTCCCTCTTGGGCAGACCTTGACCCTGGCAGGTTTGTGTGAGGAGCTGCTGCTGCTCCCTCAGCAGCCCCTGTGACACGGGAGGTGCTGAGGCTTTTCCCATTTCTCTGTGCACTCTCCATGAACGCTCCCCTGCCTGCTGGAATCGGTGTGCTGAAGGAATTTGTGTCAATCCTGACATTCCCCATCCTCCTCCCAGGGCTGAAGAGCCTTCAGTGTCAAAACATCCCGTTGTGATGCGTGCACTGCACATCGAGGGGCTCCTCGCAGGAGGCTGCCTCAAAATGGGATTTGTTTTCTCGGCATCACAATCATCTGAAACATTTTGACAGCCTGGAGATTGTTGTGGTGGATTTTTAGAAACTTTTTCGCTCCCTTCATGCACAAGAATGGGAAGGTTTTAATTGCTGCCTTTCTAAAGAGAGGGAAGATCAGCCTCCCCCTCCTCCTTTCCCTCCCATCTGAAGGTAACTGCATCAAAAAACATTTCTGGCTTAAAATTTCTTTACTATCCACTCCTACTAATGATGTTTTCCTCCCCATGTCTCACACCATTTATGTGAACAAATTAATCTCTGGAGCTCCCAAGATGCAAACAAAAAAAGAGAAATATCTGACAGCTGAGAAGCCAAGAGATTAAGGGGGAGATTTTGGTACCAAAGCCAGGTGAGGATGGGATGTCGTTTATAAGGCACCAAGGTCACAAAGATTGCATCTTCAGGCATCAAAATAGCTCTGAAATCCGCCTGTGACTTGCACAACAATCCAGAATCAGGCTGAAAGCAGATCTTTCAAAAAAACCTTCAGAGGTGGAACGGCATCTGCTCGTGGAATAAAACATTTCCCCCGTGGAGCTGCAGTGGAGTCAGGAGAGGCAGGAACAGAGCCTGGGATGTCTGGAGTCTCCTCCACAGGGCTTCAGTCCCCCACGGGCTCGGCACACATTGCCAGAGGCGTTTGATGACACTGATAAATATTTGCAATAGAAAATCACAGCTTGAACCCTTCACTCGCTCCCTCAGCTAAGCTCAAACCATCCAACGTTGAGGAAAATCTCTTTTCAGTCACATTTTGGAGGCCAGCAGCCCGGATTGCACGGATGACACACACCAGGCCGTGCTGAGCTGACAGCTCTGGGGCAGGGGGACACGAATTTGTCCCCAGACAGCCCCAGTGCCACCGCCTGTGCCCAAGGTCAGCTCTCACTGCCCCAGACAAACCCGGAGGGACAGAACATTCCTCTGCAGGCAACACTGAAAGCTTGCTGGAGAAGGAGGCTGTAAAACAATAGCTAAAAATAAAAAAGAAAATAATCCCATAAAGTTTCAGTGGTTTTGATACAGCAGCGAATTTAAAAAAAAAAAAAATGATTGCCTGGCTGGAAGCGCCAAGAAATTAATGCAGGGTCTGGAGCAAGAAATACAGGCTGGGTGCTGCTGCCCCATAAACATTTCGGCCGGGCAAGGGGAGAACATTAATTCTCGTGATCCCTCACGCCACAGGACAGCGCAGTAATCGCTGGAGCTGTGTGTGATGGAATCTGGTGCTGGGGGATAATTCCTGCCCATCGATCGGGGCCAGCCTGCGGCGCTGATTCATGGGCAGCCCCGCACAGCAGCTCAGCCGGGAGGGGTTCAGAGCCAATGGATCTGGAATTAAGGGCTGTGGAGTGCTGGAATCCTGCAGGCTGAGGGTTTCAGGCCGCCTGTGCTGACCCTCAAACGCTGCATTTGAGGCCGTGGAACAGCTTCGGAAATTTAGTGACAGCACTGGGGTTGTGGGTGTGCAGTTTGAATAGAAGTGTGTAATATCACAGGGTGCAAAACTTAGGATTTAAGGTTTTAGTATATAGTAATGTATATGAGGCAAGGTGGAGGATTTGGGGCATTGGCTCAGTTCTTCTTTCACCTTGTTCCTTGTGGGTTTGGGAGGTTTTTTGTAATTTGGGTGGAAGGGTCTGCACTGCAGGCTACGGGTGGTTGGTTATTGGGTTAAAAGTAAAAATAATACAGGTGTCACCTCGTTACTGGACAATTAGCGCTTAAAAGACCATGAAAAGAGCTAGAGACGGGCCCGTCTATTGGACAATTAGCACTTAAGAGACCTTGGAAAGAGCTGGAGACCCATTCTCACCTCGTTAGCAGAGCTCGCAGCTTGTGAGCAGCCCAGTTTAGAGGAGCAGCACCGTTACTTACCTGCTCCGAGGACGTGAGGAACATTTGGGTTTAACCTCCCCAGCACCAGGCATTTCCAAACCCTCCTGGAAAGCTGTTCCTGGGTCTGCTGTAGGGCAAAGCTGGGCTCACCCTGCCAGGTGAGGTCCCAGGTCAGGTCCCACTGAATCCTCGCGTTTTGAGGTCCCAGGGAAAGGAGGGGAAGAAGGTGGAGCCGGGTTTGAGCTGAGGAAATGGGGATGCGGAGCCGGGGTTTGAGCTGAGGAAATGGGGATGCGGAGCCCAGCAGGTGGGACAGCAGCACCTGGCTGTCCCCGAGGCTGGGTCTGCCCCTCTCTCTGCAGCACTTCCCACAGATCCTGCAGGCTCTGCAAGGGCTCGTCCTCAGGTGAGGGCTGTGATCCCTGGGGATGGGATCTGCTCCCTCACTCCAGACAAACCTCCCGCATCCCCAGGGAGGTCTCTGCTCCCAGGGAAACCCGGACCCTGGAGCTGCCCCTTGCAGCCCTTTGGTTCCTGGCAGATCCTGGAATCAGCTGCCCGAGCTCTGGGCTGACTCAGCTCCGTGATTCATCTCTCATTGATGAATCGGGAGAAACTAAAAACAGAGCCCTGGCAGCAGCCAGGCAAAGGAGTTATCCCTCAGAATGGAAGAGTGAGGATGGAGGTGAGGGGATGTGAGGTGTGAGGCAGAATCTGCCTCCTGCCATGGCAGGGCTGCTTGTTCCCAGCTTTTCCCCCAGCTGGGCTGCATGGAGAGGGAGGCACAGGTCCTGGCAGGGCCGGTGTGGCATGGAGAGGGGGGCACAGGTCCTGGCAGGGCCGGTGTGACATGGAGAGGGAGGCACAGGTCCTGGCAGGGCCGGTGTGACATGGAGAGGGAGGCACAGGTCCTGGCAGGGCCGGTGTGACATGGAGAGGGGGGCACAGGTCCTGGCAGGGGTGCAGGATCCCCCTCGTCCCTCCCAGGGCAGCACTGCCAGCCCTGCAGCAGGAGCAGCCACAGGGATGCAGGCGGTGTTGAGGTTTTCAAGGGGGATTTCAGGGAGCTCCCAGGGCTTTTCCAGGTCACACTTTCTGGCTGCAAATGAGGATTTCCCTCGTTCAAGGGTCTCATTTCCACGTGTCTCACTTCCCTCTGTTTTTTCTGGAAGGGGAATTTTCTTTGGAGGCCACTGCTGGAAAACCCAGCAGGACTGGGGACTTGCACGAATGTAAATTATTTCCCTTTATGCAGAAAACAACAAAACTGCCGTGGGGAGCTGGGTCCCATCACTCAGCTCTCTGCGTGGCGTTGGACTTGATTTAAGTGGCAGAACCCTTAATTAGGGCTCTAAAGAGGCCCCTAATGGAGCAGCTGGGGGAGAAACATTTGTCTGATCAAAGCAAACAGAATTGGATTCCTCTCCCTGAGGGAGCAGGAGGGAAAGGGGGATGACAGAGTGAAGACACCGAGTCCAGCAGGACACAGCTGGATTTTTCCTCTGGTGACCTCTCTGTCTTTGAAAACATCTGCCCTGGAAGCTCCAGATGAGCAACTGCAGGGGGGGTCTGGAGAAGAAATGGAGAAGCTGCATCCAGCCTGGGCTCCTGATCCCCACAGGAGCAAGAAAAGGGGTGTTTGAGACACAAGAACCTGTGAAAGAACTGAGATGGAAATCTTAGGAATAAAATTATCCTGGACCCTGGCCATTCACAGAGGCCAAATTCTGCAACGTTCAAAGCTCCTGCTTTGAAAAGGCTTTTTGAAAATGGGTGTTTTCCTACAACCTGTGAGGTTTAGGATTGACTCTGCATAATGAAAGATTCCAGAGGGCCTGCAGCTCCCTTCCAGTGAGCAATCCATGGGAAGCAAGCAGAGGAAAATGTTCCCTGGCTTTGGCACTGAGGGGAGCAACGTGGGAGGCTTTGGATGCTGAACCCCTCTGCGTGGGGTGGAGATGAGGCTGATGTGAAATAATCAGTTTTATGGGGAAATTGTGTGCTGGGCCCAGCCCCAGGGACTGGGGCAGGGAAAATCTTCAGCTGAAGGAAATGCGGAGCATTTATTTAGATATTTTCCATGGTGATCATCCGCCAAAAATCAGTGTCCTCTGCTCCTGAAGGAATTTTATTCTCTGGTGGAAGCACTGCAGCCATGCTGTGCTTCCAGGGATGTGTGAAGGGATAATCCCAGGGCTGAAGGCAAATCAGAGTCTGCTGAAAATTTGGGGCTGTTTAGCCCCAAAGAGCCTTTGAGACACCAGGGGTGGGGGAAACACAGGTTTGGGTGTGACCTGGCAGGGTGAGCAGTGCCAGGAGGAGCTGGGCAGCTGCCAGAGCTGTGGCATCACTGGAATCAAGGAGAAAAGGCCTGGTTCTCTTCTAAAAAAGTTTGTATGAAGTTGTTGAGGGCAGAGCAGAGTGTCTGACACGGTGGCTCAGGTAACAATGTCAACAGCCCTGTTTACTTTCCAAGTGCCTGTACACAGCAAATTAAAATCAAATATTGGTTCTGCAGCAGGGGCTCCTGAGGGGAGAGGGGATTTTTTGCTCGATAAAGAGCCGGGGCTGTGTGGGGATCCATCCCAGGCCCCACACAAACAAACCCAAACTCAATATTTGCCCATCTGGGTTGACCCTGCCTGGGAGAGATCCCTCCCCAGTTGCTGTCACGGGCAAAACAGGCTCCACTTGGGGAAAATTAATTTAATTTATGACCAATCCAATCACAGAAAATAAAACCTTATCCTAAAACACCTTCCTTCCCTCCCAGGCTCAGTTTTACTCCCATTTTTCTGAACCTCCTCTCTCCCAGCAGCCTGGGGAAAACAGAGAATGGCGTTGGGCTCAGTTTTTCCCACCTTGCTTCTTTAAGAATCCCATTTTTCCTTTTCTCTAAATGAATAAAGAACCCCCAAACCAACAAACACCCAGAAGAAAGGAAGGTCTGCAAAGAAATGGGCAGAAATTTAAGGACAAGGTTTTGGAAAGGGAATCTGCTGCCCTAAAAGTGAATTCCTTTTCCCTTCCCAAAGATGCCATCCATGGGGTTCCCTCCTCCCTCTCCCCTTCCCCCTGCACAGGACACACAAACAGCTCCTTTTTCAGCTGCCTCTGCAGCACAAACCGTGCCAATTAGCCGACGTTTTGCGGGGAAAACAGAAAGTCAAAATATTCCTGCAGATCCACATATGGCCAGATCCTTGCCTGGTGTCAACGCTCGCAGCTCTGCTGATTTTTTTGGAGCTGGGCCACACTCCCCTCCTGCTCTGGCTCCGTGGAACTGAGCGGGTTTGGGCTTTTCTGAGATACAGATCTGGGCCATTGTTAAAGTTACAAATGGTTTAAAGATCTGGAGTGTGGCTGTTGTTGTGGGGAGCAGCCCCGGGCTGGAGCATCCCCACTGCCCCAGCCCCTGCTCTGCCTCCCCTGCTCCTCTGGGGACCGGTGATGATAATTTGATTTCCAAACTGAATTTAACATTTGGGGGCCAGTGATGATAATTTGATTTGCAGACTGAATTTAACATTTGGGGGCCAGTGATGCTCGTTTGATTTCCAGACTGAATTTAACATTTGGGGATCAGTGATGCTCATTTGATTTCCAGACTGAATTTAACATTGGGGGACCAGTGATGCTTGTTTGATTTTCAGACTGAATTTAACATTGGGGGACCAGTGATGATAATTTGATTTTCAGACTGAATTTAACATTTGGGGATCAGTGATGATAATTTGATTTTCAGACTGAATTTAACATTTGGGGATCAGTGATGCTCATTTGATTTCCAGACTGAATTTAACATTTGGGGATCAGTGATGATCATTTGATTTCCAGACTGAATTTAACATTTGGGGATCAGTGATGCTCGTTTGATTTTCAGACTGAATTTAACATTTGGGGATCAGTGATGATCATTTGATTTCCAGACTGAATTTAACATTTGGGGATCAGTGATGATCATTTGATTTTCAGACTGAATTTAACATTGGGGGACCAGTGATGATCATTTGATTTTCAGACTGAATTTAACATTGGGGGACCAGTGATGATAATTTGATTTTCAGACTGAATTTAACATTTGGGGATCAGTGATGATAATTTGATTTTCAGACTGAATTTAACATTTGGGGATCAGTGATGATAATTTGATTTTCAGACTGAATTTAACATTTAGGGATCAGTGATGATAATTTGATTTTCAGACTGAATTTAACATTTGGGGATCAGTGATGATAATTTGATTTTCAGACTGAATTTAACATTGGGGGACCAGTGATGATAATTTGATTTTCAGACTGAATTTAACATTGGGGGACCAGTGATGATAATTTGATTTTCAGACTGAATTTAACATTGGGGGACCAGTGATGATAATTTGATTTTCAGACTGAATTTAACATTGGGGGACCAGTGATGATAATTTGATTTTCAGACTGAATTTAACATTTGGGGATCAGTGATGATAATTTGATTTTCAGACTGAATTTAACATATGCCTGAGAGTCGCCCGCTTGCCCCCAGCCAGAAAATTGCAGTTGGCAGCTCTGGCTCCTGGCAGGGCTGGATTCAGAGTGGACCCTGTGCAGAGCCAAATGGGAGGCCTGGAGGATGAGCTGTTCCCAAATATTTGGTGGTTAAATCACAGCAGAGGTGAGGAGGGAGGAAATTCTGCTCTGTATTTACTGGGAAATGAGAGATCACCCTCAAAAATGTGCCATGACTGGATAAAAATGGGAGTTTAACAGAAGATTAAATCCGTGGAAGCTGAGATTTGAATGCAGCAAACTTTAAACCCCCCCTGGTCAATTAAAATATAAAATAAAGTATCTTTCCTTAAAAAGAAAGGTCTCAAGGCAACACAATTTACACAGAGCTTGTGCTGGACCGTGAAGTGGAGGTTCTCCTGCCTGGTTTGTCAGCTGGAGGAATAAATGGAGTTGAACATTAACAGAACTCTCCAAAGGGGATTTCAAAACCAGGAGGGGAGATGGAACAGGAACCCACAAACAGAGGATGAACAGTGAAACCAGGGAAGCTTGAGCAGCCACACGGTGAGAGGGGATCCTTGGGGAAAAAAAAAACCCAAAATATTTAAAATGAGAGTGCTGGTGAGCTGTTCCTAGAAATTTCTCCATGAGAAAATTCAAATTCTCTCATGAGCTGAGTGAACCCCTTGTGCTCTCCTGGAACCACAAATTCACAGGGAATGAAAAGTCCTGGATGGGGAATTTTGCTTTCTCTCAGGAGGTCCCCTGGATGTGTGATGGATTTCAAATTTTGAAATGAATGTGCCCTTTGGAAATCAAACACTCCTCTCTGCCTGTAGAGTTAATCATGAGACATCTCTCATAATTAATCAACTTTTCATTTTATCCTTGCGTAGAGGCTCAATCTGGAAGCTGCTTGGAGAAAATCAGAGTTGCATGAGGGAAGAGAGGAGTAAATCAGTAAATCCGTGTGGAGTGCAGGGAATCCAGGCATAACTTCCGTCAATGCATGAATGCACCGTTTGTAATGGGAAATAAAACCCCTTGTTAAAACAGAAAAAATGAATGTACAAAGCCTTGAAAACTCAGGTTTTTGTCAAGTGCCCCTCTGCCATTGTTTGGAAGGCCCAAAATGAGGCTGCACACAATGTGTCGTTTATTGGGCCAATTTTTCCTGACAGTGCAGTTTGGAAAGGGGGGAAAATAATGTGGGAATGAGAGGCAGAGCTCGGAGAGGGAAAAATGAGACAAACACCCTTTTCTGTTCACCCTCTGCTGAACAGGGCCAGGCAGCTCCTCACCCAAAACCTGGCCCTGCACAGTTAAAATTTTAGGACTGTAAATCTGATAAAAGTCTGTGCTGTGATTCCATGACCCAGGTAGGGCAGAAAATGGAATTATTTTTGCTCCAAAAGCCCCTGCCCAGCTCTTCGTGTGGGCACAGGCACGAGAGAGGCTCTGCCTGCAGCTCTGCATATGCAGATTTATAATTATTAATTATTTATCGGTCACCAGGAGCTCACACGGAGCGTCAGACACACAAAAAACAAGCTGGCACCTCCTGTGGGTTGTTTCCCATCCAAGTCTTTCAGCAGGAAATTTGGAAATCCAGCATTTTAAGGGCAAACGTGCTGATCCAATAGGAATAACTTGTTTTTCCATTGAAATTGGCACAGACTGGCAGGGAGCAGCCAGGAGGGAGGATTGCACCGGGGTTTTCATTACAGGAAAGCTTTTTTGCCATTCTCTGCCCTTTTTCCTGTTCATGGAACTGTTTATTTTTGCTGCCAGAGGCATGAGGTGCCAAAGGCAGAGCTGGATTTCTGCACAGCCTCATCCCAAAGGCGCAGGGAATTTATTCTGTGTTTCAGCTGAGTCCCCAGGTGTGCTGGTGGGGCTGTGCCACATTTTGGGGGCAAACTGAGCCAGGGATTTGCAGGGGAAGGGGTGGGAGAACCTCCCTTAAAGCGCTTCCTGCTGGGAATGCAACAGGAATTGCACACACCCCCAGCCTGGGCTGCAGACCCTGCTTTTATTCCCTTCAAATCCTGCCTGGAAGTCTGGGACAGGGGCTGGGAGTGGGTGAATGCAGCCCCTGGTGATGCTGGAGGTGCTCAGACCTCGGGCAGAGCAGCCTGGAGAAGCTCCAGGGCAGAGGGAAAGGAGAGAAATGGGCACTGCTGGGTTTTTTCCAGTTTTGGAGATGTTCCAGCAGCAGATATCAGCTCAGGGGGATCCCAATGCCCAGAACAAGGAGCAAAGGGATTCCCAGAGCATTCCTGGCAGCACAGCTCCCAGCCCATCCCAGGAATGCCCCTGTCCCTGCTGGCACCGGGGCTGGCACTGCTCTCCCAGCCCGGTGCCACTCCTGTCCCTGCTCCCCTGTGGCACAGACTGCCACCTCAGCCCTGCCCAGCCCAAACACATCCCAAAAAAAACCAAGGAGAGATGGATCCAAAGGCCTGGCTTGGATCATTCACCACCAGGGTCCCACACTGGGATCCTCCCAGCACACAGAGTCCCCAGAAATCCTGACTGGTGTCACTGGTGCTGCTCTGGTGTCCCCAGCTCTGCCCCTGGGCTGCTGCAGCTGCTCCCTGCGGCCAGAGAGGCATCACAAGAGTGGCCTTCATCACTGCTGCTGCCTAATTGCGTGCCCCTCTTCTGTCCCTGAGGCTGGAAATAAATATTTTTCCGTGCCTGGTGAGGCTAAACATAGCAGTGTGCTCCATTCCCAGCTGATCCCATTTTCATTTCCCCTTCAGCACTGCTCTGCTCTTTCATCTGCCTGGGAACACCCAGCCCTTCAGAGGGCTGTGCTGGGGAAGTTTGCTGGTGTTGGAAGGACCTTCCTCCTTTCCTCCCTTCCTCCTTTCCTCCCTTCCTCCTTTCCTCCCTTCCTCCTTTCCTCCCTCCCGCCCCGGGCATCCCCATCCCTCTGCTCTGCCTCCAAGGCGTTTTAAATCCCATTTTAACTGCTTTAAATTGCCCAAGCCCAGCCTCCTTCCAGCGGCTCCCTCCAGTGGCTGGCTCCAGGAGCTGTTTTCCTGCTAAACCCGGCGTTTTTGGGAGCCCCGTGTTTGTGAGTGCGAGATAAACACAAAGCCCGGGCACACCTGGGCATCCCCGAGGTGCAGCTTGCGAAACCCCCGGGGATCTGAGCCCGGGGAGGCAGCACTGAGCTGAGTCCTTTAATTGAGCCTCTGAGGGCTGAGATGTGAAGGGGGAAGTGCTGCAAGACAAGAGGATTTCTCACCAGAAAGCTGAGATGGAAATGATAATGGGAAATATTAATGGGAAATGTTCATGGGAAATACTAATGGGAAATATTAATGGGAAATGTTGATGGGAAATGTTGATGTTGCTTCAACAGGTCGCCACTATCAACACACCTAAATTTCTTTTTCAGCCTGGATTAAAGTCCCTTAAAACAAGTGAAAGCTGAATCCAAAGGGTGTAAAACACCCCTGGTTTTGCTCTGTGAGAGTCCCACCATTCCCAGCTGCAGTTTGGTGTGGTGGAGGTGATTCCTGAGCTGGAAAACAACAGCCACTGCTGGAACATTTCAATTGGAAAAGGATGCCCTGATCCACTGGGCTGCTCTGAGGCACAGGCACAGGAGCTGCCAGCGTTGATTCATTTAGCTCAGGCTCAGGCAGGTCAAAATCAATCACGTCAAAAATCCATCACCTGCATTCAGTGAGTTTTTTAAAAGGGAATGAGAGGTGCAGGCTGCAGGAATAAATCACGGCAGAACGGGGCCTTGCTTGGAAACAAACCCATCATTTGCTCTGAAAGGATAAATATGTTGTTTGCTCCGAACACTTCCGCAATATTTAACAGACGGCCTGGCACGGAGACAAGGCTTGGCTTGGAAAAGCTGTGTCTAGAGCCCAAAAAAATGGGATTGAGGACCAGAGCCCCCCCTTTTCCAGACCTGCAGCTCCCTCTTGGTGATTTGAATGACACCTTCACCACGGGCAAGGCTTGAGGTTGGGAAAAGGAGGATTTTCCCTCCAGCACTGTGTGGAAATGTGGTTTATAGAGAGGTCCCAGCCTGATCCCCAGAGCTGCTGGCGCAGGGGTGGATCCCCAGCGTGTCTCACAGCAGGATCAGCCTCCAGAGCAGGGGGATCAGCTCTCAGTGTGTCCTTGGTAGCAGTGGCACCCAAGGGTGATGGGCTGGGAGCACATTCCAAAGGCCATGGATGCAGAATCCCTGAGCACACGGAGCTGGGAGTTGTTGTAGCTGCTGCTGTTTGGTCAGTAAATCATCCCAGCTCTGCTGCGGCTCATCCAGCCTGCCCCAGCTGGAAATTCAGCCCTTTTCTCTGCTAAACAGAGCATTGTGGAGTCTCCAGGGGGAAACCAACGGGGACAGGCTGCACGGGGAAGGATTAGACTGGGCAGAAGTGTAAAAGTGAAGGGTGAGAACCGAGACAGGGAGTGCAGGGATGGTCTCACCCCTTCCAGCAGTGCTGGACACAGATTTGCTTTCACTGGGGGTATTTGAAAGAGGCAGAGGAAGAAGAACAAACACTGAAAGAGCAATCACTTCACCCCAGAGATAAACTTGCAGAGCAGCAGCTCTGGAGAGCTGTGTCCCGGCCCGGGCAGGTGAACCTGGAGATTTCAGCTCTGGGAAGGGGCATTCCCCACCCTGGCATTTCCCACCCTGGCATTTCCCACCCTGGCATTCCCCACCCTGGCATTCCCCACCCTGGCATTCCCCACCCTGGCATTTCCCACCCTGGCATTTCCCACCTCAGCATTTCCCACCTCTGCATCCCTGCCAGCCCAGGGAGAGGCCGGCAGCCCCAGCCAGAGCAGCTCCAGTGCTCCCAGTTTCACAGTGGCTGAGTGGGGATTGCACCAGCGCAGCCTGCCATGCCACACCGGCCCTGCCAGGACCTGTGCCTCCCTCTCCATGCCACACCGGCCCTGCCAGGACCTGTGCCTCCCTCTCCATGCCACACCGGCCCTGCCAGGACCTGTGCCTCCCTCTCCATGCAGCCCAGCTGGGGGAAAAGCTGGGAACAAGCAGCCCTGCCATGGCAGGAGGCAGATTCTGCCTCACACCTCACATCCCCTCACCTCCATCCTCACTCTTCCATTCTGAGGGATAACTCCTTTGCCTGGCTGTGCCAAGGCTCTGTTTTTAGTTTCTCCCAGTTCATCAATGAGAGATGAATCACGGAGCTGAGTCAGCCCAGAGCTCGGGCAGCTGATTCCAGGATCTGCCAGGAACCAAAGGGCTGCAAGGGGCAGCTCCAGGGTCCGGGTTTCCCTGGGAGCAGAGACCTCCCTGGGGATGCGGGAGGTTTGTCTGGAGTGAGGGAGCAGATCCCATCCCCAGGGAACACAGCCCTCACCTGAGGACGAGCCCTTGCAGAGCCTGCAGGATCTGTGGGAAGTTTCCCCGTTCCTGATTCGCAGCCAGGAGTTGGGTCCTGCCTTTGTTTGGCAGAAATTGTTGGTGAATCACGTGGAGCTCCTGGCCCGGAGGATGAGCTGGCACAGATCCCTCGGGGGATAAAGAGGGGTTTGTTGTGTGCGAGTGGCTCCTGGTTTCACTGAGCTCTCCAGCCAGCCCAGCGGGAGCAAATGGCCAAGCAATTCCAATTCCAGCTGCATTCCTTCCAAAGCCGGGCACAGGAAAGGGGAGGGCAGGTGGCTGTGACAGATGCTCAGGGGTTAAATCCCCTCCAGTGCAGAGGGGACCACCCCCATCCTCACCTGGGATATCCTCCAGGATGTTCAGGTGACCTGAACTCTGTTTCAGAGTTATTAGGAGCATTTCTCTCCCACTTTTGGACAGGAAATCAGAAGCACTGAGCTACAACTGCAGCCTTGGTTATCCCAATATCCAAACCACGAGCAGTGAGCCGCCCACCGGGCTCAGAGCTTTGTCCAGAACCTCTGAATCGCTCTGCTCCGTGCCCGGGGCTGTCAGTGGTGATGAAGTGACCAATATGAGCCAGCAGTGAGCAGGGCAGGGGTGGCACTCCCAGCACAGCAGACGTCAGTGATGGACGGGCAATGTTCTGGCTGGGGCTGCTCAGGCCGCAGAGTTCAGCCCAGATATTAAAAAGGAACGTGTTGGGTGCTCCAGGCCAGCAAAGAGAGACCAAGGAGATGCTCTGGACACGGGGCCTCATCTGTCAAAGGGACAAAAGCACAGGTCACCTTGTCAGGGCTGTCCCAGGGCCCAGGGAGCAGGAGCTGGATTCATATTCTGGATATGGAGCAGGGATGCCACCAACTCTGCAGCCTTGGGGCAAAAATCCATCCCCAGGAGCTGTGGGGGCTGTGGGGGCTGTGGGGGCTATGGGGGGCTGTGAGGAGCTGTGGGGAGCTGTGGGGGCTGTGGGGGCTGTGGGGGGGCTGTGAGGGCTGTGAGGAGCTGTGGGGGCTGTGGGGGGCTGTGGGGGGCTGTGGGGAGCTGTGGGGGCTGTGGGGGGCTATGGGGAGCTGTGGGGGGCTGTGGGGAGCTGTGGAGGGCTGAGCCATCCCAGCCCTCTCCTGGCTGCAGGCTCCCCTCTCCGTCTGGGGAGCAGGAGGGATTTGGATCGCACGTCCTGGTGATCATCCAGCAAGGCAGGCTGGATTTTCACAGGAAGCAAAAGGAGGAGGAAACGGTGATGTTGCTTAGGAGAGCTGCGAGCTGTGGGTTCTGGCAGGTGGGAGGGTGGCAGAAGGAAGGAGTTGAGGTTTTCACAGCTTGTGGATCTGCTGGGGGGTTCCCTCTGTACCCAAACAGCAGCTGGGGAAGGCACAAACACTGAACAAAACGGGAATCCTGCACCTTCCCTCTGCTCATTAAACTCCAACCCTGACAATTACGGAGCAGAATTAACCAGAGCAGAGCTCAGAGTGTTCTGGTGGCACCAGCCTGAGCTCTCAGAAAGGACACACAGCAAACCCACCACAGCCAGGACCTCCAGCACCCGGGGCAAACCCAGGGCATCCCTGCTCTTGTTCCATCCCTGCTCTTGTTCCATCCCTGCTCTTGTTCCATCCCTGCTCTTGTTCCATCCCTGCTCTTGTTCCTCAGGGGAGGCTTCAGGCACAACCCTCACGCTGCTCTGGATTGCACCAAATGAATTCTGAGATTTCTTCCTAGCCAAGCCACCGTGGGGGTTTGGATCAGTGCTTTGGAGCACTGGGTGTGACTGGACACCTCTCGTCTCTCCCCGGGGAATATTTTCCATGGATCTGGGGACAGGGAACGCCAGGCTGCAGGAGCCTGACCCTGGGACACTGATCCCATCCCCAGCTGTCTGCCAGCAGGGAGGGATATTTGCTTTAATGCTTCCCTTCAAGTATTTAAGGAATCTTTTAGGCAGCTTTGCAATTTTAAAAGGTTCTTGGTGATGCAAACACCTTCCCCTGTTGCCTGAACCCTCTGCTTGGGCTGCAGCATGCTCAGAGCCATCTGAGCCTGGCCTGATTGGAAACGGGAGAGGTTTCAAATCCCAAAACACACAGAGAGCAGCCCCAGCAGTGGCTGGATGTTGCCGGGTCCCGGTGGATCCCTGTCCCAGGCTCCTGATCCCTGTCCCTCTCCCCAGAGCCTGCTGCAGTGGGGCTGGGCTGGGCTGGCTCTTTGGATGCTGCTGCTGGGATGATGCAAACAGCGATGCCACACAGCCCTGTCCCCCCCAGGGGCCAATTTGTCTGGGCCCAGCCTCAAAGCTCTGCCTCACCCACACAAGGGAGGCACTAAATGGGAGTGTGGGGCACCTGCAGCCACCTGAGCTGCAGGGAGGGCAGAGACAGCAGTGCCACTGCTCAGTGACGGGGCTGCTGCACTCCTGCTCTCACTTCTGAAAGACAGAAGGAGAAAAAAAATCAAAAAATAAATCAAAAAAACCAAACAAGATGTGGAAAAGCCGTGTTTGTGTCCTGCCATTTGTCATAACCCCCCTGGCAGAGAGGTTCTGTAAAAGGTGACTCTTCCAAGAGAGTTCCTGGGAAAGGAGAGGGGTGAACACAACCAGCAGCACCAGTGGGGAGCAGGATTAATGCAGGTTTTTTGTGGGACTCAGAACTGCCCCTTCTCCAGATCTTTTATCCCCTGCTCGCAGCCGAAGTGCCCTCAGCTCCAGGGCTTGCTCCAGGCTGAGTCTCCCTTCCAAGATCCCTCCCAGAGCAGAGTTTGTGTTTGTAACAGGGAGGTGAAAAGCCAGGGGTACTGAAAGGATTGCAGCCCTCACCCTTCTCACCTTCCCTCCTCCTCCTTTCATTGCTTTGGCAATACCTGGCACAGGCAGAGCAGTGAATCCCGCGTTCCCCTCCTTGTTCCCCCCTTGTTCCCCTCCATGTTTCCCTCCCCATTCTCCTCCTTGTTCCCCTCCTTTTCCCGCCCCTGTTTCCCTCCCTGTCCTCCTCTGTTCCCCTCCTTATTCCCCTCCCTGTCCCCATTGTTGTCCCCCTGTTCCCCCCTTGTTCCCCTCCTTGTTTCAACCTTGTTCCCCCCCTTGTCTCCCCCATTCCCCCCTGTCCCCCTGTGCCCGCTGTCCCTGCTGTCCCCTCTGTCCCCTCTGTCCCCCTGTGCCCGCTGTCCCTGCTGTCCCCACTGTCCCTGCTGTCCCCGCTGTCCCTCCTGTCCCCCCCGTCCCCCTTGTCCTCCTGTGCCCGCTGTCCCTGCTGTCCCCGCTGTCCCCCCCTGTCCCCGCTGTCCCCCCCGTCCCTGCTGTCCCCGCTGTCCCCCCCATTCCCCCCTGTCCCCCCTTTCCCCCCTGTCCCCCCTGTCCCCCCTGTCCCCGCTGTCCCCGCTGTCCCCCCTGTCCCCGCTGTCCCGCCCGGGCTGGACCAGTCCCGTCACCGCTGTGCAGTCACTGAACACCCCTGACAAGAGCCGCGTTTCAAAGGCCTTTCAAACCCTCCTCAGCCCAGATAAGGCTTGAAGGGTGAAGAGGCAACAAAAAGCGCCTTAATCCCCTTAACTGCAGGGAAACCTCACCGGCCAAAAGAGCAAGCGGGGTTTTGGGCTGACTTCTCCCCAGTCACATCCCGGGGATTTCCAGCAGCTGCACAATCCTCCTGCCCGTGTTTGCTGGTAATGAATACTAACGATCCTTCACTTCGATTTTAATTGCCTGCCTATCAAGCTTTGTTAATCTTCTCCATTTTCCTTCATCTTTCCTCGTGTCGCTTTTTTTTTTACCCTGTGTTTCTTCTGTGTTGACAAAGCATTTAAACATTTCGCCAAACAGGAAGGGAAATAAGGGAAGAAAAGAAAGTAAGAATGGGTGAGAGAAAAAGAAATCATCCCCTTTATGTCTGGAACACTCGTTAGCATTTCCAGGTTAGAAAATAAGTGGCTGTGGTGGTATCTAATTCAAATTAATAGGTTAATTAGTGAATATTCAGATCTCCATCCTTCCAAAGGAGGAAGACTGGGGATGCTCCAAAGCCAGGCTATTCCTGACTTTGAGGATTGTTCCGAACAATCCTCACAGCTCAGACAGGTTTCCTTCCAGAGGGAAGCTCACAGCACTTGAGGAGGAATTTCTCCACGGGTTTGATTGGAGTTTTGCTGAATGAGAAAGGTTTGGACCACAATCCAGATTTTCTTTTTAGGGAATAAAAATAACTCCATGTGCAAATTGTCGGCTTACAGAAATCCCACTCCAAAGTCTTAAAATTGAGATCCCATTGTTCCAAACACATTTCTCCCTTCTTAAAACTCCTCCAGCCTCAATTTCTGAGCCTTTTTCAGTGCTTTGACAGGTTTGTTGTTGGCAAAAACTGATGTGAAGTTTTGGGTGTCCCATCTGCCTAATGGAGCTTTCCAGGGAGTCCTTACCTTGCTTTTTCCTACAAAAAATGACATTATTACTTAAAGGTTCTTTAAAGCAAGAGAATGAGAATTTTGTTTGAGGGGAAGGTGGTCTCAAGCCAAGACCCTCTGGAGCCAGCCCAGCCTCTGCCCGAGGAAAAGGAGGAGAATCCTCATTTTTGGAGGATGATTTTGGAACAGATGCTGCACGAGGAGTCTGCTCAGAGCTGCTGGGAGTCAGGCTCTGTTTTTAAACAGGACACTAAATACCCCAAATGTGGGATTGCCTCGGCTCCCTTGCCAAATTTGCCATATTCTGGACTGGCTGTGAGGAGCTCCTTGTTTGCACATTGTGCGACAGCAGCGTTTCCATCCACAGCTCAGGCTCTGGAATTCCCTCACTTTGCGCCCTTCCAAGAGAAAAGGAACAGAGATTCCTGGGACTCTGCACTGCTGGCAGTGGATTGGGAGCACACAGAAACTGAGGGTTGCTCTGGAGACAGACACCGAGCAGCAGCAACCAGCAAAAATTAAAGTTACAAATCCTGGTTGCAGCTGCCAAAAAGTCCTTGCGGGGACTCAGACAAGGGATGGAGCTGTAGAAATCATTGGGGAAGGGGCAGAGCTCTCCCTTCTCCCATCCCCTGCTCTGGAGGTTGATTCAGGAATCACTGAGGAAGGAATTGTGCCTCAGTGAGACTCCTGTGGTGCCCCAGCGTTTGCACAGCCCTGCCGTGAGCTCCTGCCACGCTCAGGGCCCACGGAATCAGCCTGGCTGAGCCCAGCCCCTGGACTGGAGGCCTGGAGGGGAGAGGCTGGCACGGGCAGGGGCAGCAGGGCTGGCACAGCTGGCACAGAGGAGTCAGGAGCAGCAGGGGCTGCGGGGATGCTGCTGAGGGCTCCCCATGCAGGGATCCCTCTCCATGCAGGGATTTCTCTCCATGCAGGGATTTCTCTCCGTGCAGGGACTCCATGCAGGGATTTCTCTCCATGCAGGGATTTCTCTCCGTGCAGGAATTCCTCTCCATGCAGGAATTCCTCTCCATGCAGGGACTCCATGCAGGGATTTCTCTCCATGCAGGAATTCCTCCTCTCCATGCAGTGACTCCTCTCCATGCAGGGATCCCTCTCCATGCCGGGACCCCTCTCCATGCAGGAATTCCTCTCCATGCAGGAATTCCTCCTCTCCATGCAGTGACTCCTCTCCATGCAGGGATCCCACTCCATGCAGGAGTTTCTCCTCTCCATGCAAGGATTTCTCTCCATGCAGGGATCCCTCTCCATGCAGGGACTCCATGCAGGAATTCCTCTCCATTCAGGAATTCCTCTCCATTCAGGAATTCCTCTCCATGCAGGGATCCCTCTCCATGCAGGGATCCCTCTCCATGCAGGGATCCCTCTCCATGCAGGGATCCCTCTCCATGCAGGGACTCCATTCAGGAATTCCTCTCCATTCAGGAATTCCTCTCCATGCAGGGATCCCTCTCCATGCAGGGATCCCTCTCCATGCAGGGATTTCTCTCCATGCAGGGATTTCTCTCCATGCAGGGATTCCTCCTCTCCATGAGGGATCCAGGGCAGTTCCACAGCCCCTGCACAGAGCACAGGAGGAGCTCGGTGCAGAGGTGAGAAGTGGGAGAGTTCCAAATCTCTCAGAGCTGCAGATTTAGAATGAAAACTTTAATTTTTTTTTTCTTTTCTTTTCAGGAAACCCTGAAAGAGTGTCTGTGACCAAATCCCTCCTGCGTGGAGCCTGCAGAGCCTGGGGGAGCCCTTGGGGTGATGCTGGCAGGGCTCTGCTCACCGGGAGTGAAGCCCCAGCTCCTGGGACAGGAGCTCCACGAGGAGCAGAGTTGTTTTCACATCTGCTGCGCCCTGAGAGGCCCCCAGGTAGCAGGGATGTGTCCCCAGCTGCCACTGCTTGTTGTCACCACCGGAGCCTCCCCGGAGCCAGGCAGCTGCTGCTGCCTTGATTAAACCTGCTCTGGGCAGCTCCTTAACGAGGAGTTTAGAGCAGCAGCAATTACAGGCTCTTAATCCAGCCCAACGTGGGAGTGCAGCAGGGTTTGCTCTCAAAAATAGTGCTGCAAACTGGGCCACAAAGCAGGGAAAGGAGAATCCTGGGAAGAGCAAGGAGTCCGAGGGGGTGATGAGGATGTGGAGGGACAGAGAGGGGAGCCAGGCTCAGCAGGAGCAGCTGCCTTGAATTTTCAGCTGCTGTGGGTCAGCAGAGTGCAGAGAATGAACTGTAATCATCTGTCAATCTATAAATGACATTTATCAAGCTGATAACCTGCAAAGATCAGTGCTGCTGCTAAGGAAGGGGTTGAATATTCACGTGAAATACGTAGAATTTACTCCTTGTGTCTCTTCCCCTTCCCGATTTTTGGCAGCCCAGTTTCTCTGCTGCCCTCCCACCTTTCTATCATGAATACCAAAAAAAATCTGAAGTCACGACGTTCAGGATCCTTGTGCTGCCCAGGGAATATTGTCTGCTGGCAGCTGGGGGCTCTCACCAGGCTCTGAAGGGAGGAGGAATTATTCACTCTGCAGCTGGTCCAGCTTCTCCTCAGGACTGGAAAATGCAGGCACAGGTGAACCTGTCCAGCTTCAGACACACCCAATCCTTCAGCAGGGACCCTCCTGCCTCCAGCAGAGGAGGAGCTGCTCAAATGTGGAAAGGCAGGGCAGAGTTTGCCCTGCTTCGCTGGGGGAATGTGTGTCCCTCACAAAACACAGCCAGTGCAACACTCACCGGGCAAAAAGGGTTCACTTCTGAGAGAAGAACGAAATTCAGAGCAGTTAAGGATGATTTTTCTATTTCAGATCTTTAGAAAACCTCTAGAAAGTGTTTGCAGGGATATTTAAACCCTCTACCCCAGACATCTTCCAGGAGCTGGGATCTGGCTGCATGGAAACCTCAGCTTGGCATCTGTAAAATAAATGTTTCATTTGATCTTGTTCCATTTTAACAGAGAAATGCAATCAAATGAAAGAGTTTTCATATAAAACCTGAATTGATTGGTCTGTGCTGCAGCCACGTTGGGAAGCAAGAGAAGGTCAATGATGTTAAATCAGGAGGTCCTGTCAGAGATGAGGGCTCTAAATCCCCTAAAAGACGAGGGCTCCCTCACCCCTGGCTCAGTGCAGAAGCCACCCCCAGATTTAATTCAAGATGGGCTCAGGCAGTGGCTGCTGGTGCAGCTGCAGCCCCAGATATCAAATCTCAGAGGTTTTAATGCATCAGAGGCCAAATCTGCTTCCTCTGCTGAACAGGAAAGTGAAAAACCAAGGAGGAGGGAGGCCACATCCTCCCCCAAACTCCCCTCAAATGTCAGCTAATAAAGCACCTGCTTTGCTCATCCTCAAAAGGCAGGAAAGAGGCAATTTTACTGCTGGCCCTTACCTGGGTAGGAACCTGCAGGATGGGGCTTCAGGGCAGTGGAGGTGAGACCTGAGCAGGTAAAAATTCACCTGGGTGTTCCACAATTATCCCCCCCACAGCTGAGTGTCAGCACAAGGAGCTGCTCCACTTCAGCTCCTCGTGCTCCACAGCACAGAAATCACAATTAAATCCTCCCCGTCCCCCTGGGCCTGGGTCACAGCCTCTTCAGGAACAAGGAAAGGTGCTTGGAGCTCCTCTTTAAAAAACTAAATTACATCGGGAAGTAATTGCAAATTATTATTGCTACTATTATTTGTTACTTCCCATACTGATAAGGTGTGCATGATCTGAATGCTTTCAAATCCTCCCTGCACCGGGAGATGAGTTCCTGCAGGCCAGGAGTCTCTGTGAGGAAGAATACATTAGAAAATGCCACTTTTATTGCCAGTCCTTTGTGGTTTTTTTTCCTCCCTGAATGGGTTCTGTGAGCTTTGCATTTATCATGTGGGGGGAGAGGCAATTAAAATACAGGCAATTAAAATGTAGAGGTGAGTATTGATGCTATAAAACACAGCTAAGGAGAGGGCAAGATGGATCTGCCTGCTGCTTCCTCAGGCAGGAGGGGATGAGGGATGCTCTGGACTCCTCGGCAGAAAATGGGATAGCACTGGCAGCCAGGAGATGGATGGGTGGGTGCAGAGCAAGGAGCTGGGCCCAGAAAAAGCATTTCCAAAAAATGCTCCTCTCTGCCCCTCAGAACTCCCCAAACTCTCCTGGGGCTGAATTCCTTGTGCCCAGCTCAGCCTGCAGGAGGCAGCTGGGCTGTTCTCCCATGGAGACTGTGCCAGACAAGGAAAACAAACCTTTATCAAATCAGCATCTCTGTGTGCAGACAGAAAACAGCCCAAGAGGCGTGGGGGAGTCATTTGTCAAGGACTGGAACCATGGAAGGTGTGGAGGATTGAGAGGGTCACACCACAGGGCTGAGCACTCCCAGCTCTGCATCCTCCCCACGGATCCTCCTGCTGCTGCCTCGGGTGGTTCCTGTCCTGTGTCCCAGGGCTGTCCCTCTGTCCCAGGGTCTGTCCCATGTCCCAGAGCTGTCCCTGTGTGTCCCAGGGCTGTCCCTCTGTCCTAGGGCTGTCCCCCTGTCCCAGTGTCTGTCCTGTGTCCCAGGGTCTGTCCCTCTGTCCCAGAGTCTGTCCCATGTCCCAGAGTCTGTCCCGTATGTGTCCCAGGGCTGTCCCTCTGTTCTAGGGCTGTCCCTCTGTCCTAGGGGTGTCCCCCTGTCCCAGAGTCTGTCCTGTGTTCCAGGTCTGTTCCTCTGTCCCAAAGCTGTCTCTGTGTGTGTCCCTAGGGCTGTCCCCCTGTCCCAAGGCTGTCCCTGTGTCCCAGGGTCTGGCCCATGTCTCAGAGCTGTCCCTGTGTGTGCCCAGGTCTGTTCCCCTGTCCCAGAGTCTGTCTCGTGTCCCAGTGTCTGTCCTGTGTCCCAGGGTGTGTCCCTCTGTCCCTGTGTCCCAGAGCTGTCCCCATGAGTGTCCCAAGGGCTGTCCCGCTGCCCCAGGTCTGTCCCTCTGTCCCAAAGCTGTCCCTGTGTGTGTCTCAAGGGCTGTCCCCCTGTGCCAGGGCTGTCCCCCTGTCCCAAGGGCTGTCCCTGTGCATGTCCCAGGGCTGTCCCCCTGTCCCAGAGACTGTCCCGTGTCCCAGCCCTGCCTCCCCGGCTGGCAGGGGGCTGTGACATGGGAAAGAGCTCAGTGCCTGCCTTTCTCCTGCCTGGGAACTCGGGCAGGGCCAGCGTCCCACTCGCACAGGCCCCGAAAGGAGCTGGGATGTGCTCCAGGTCACACAGCGGAGCAGCGGCCAGGAACAGGAGCCAGCTCCCACTTCCCTTCCCAGAGCCCTGTCCCCTCTGTCCCCCTCGGGGTGGGCTTTCATCCCCGGCCCGTGTTTGTTTTTCATGTTTTCATGGCCGTGCATTCCTCACCCACAGGACACGGGATCCTCTCTGCGCTGCAGGGCCAGGTGGGCGGACGGCAAGGAGAAAATCCTCCCTTTTCCCCAGGGCTTCCCCGAGCTTCCTGCCCCACTGCAGCCCTGGGAATCTCCTCGTGGAAGGGAGGGAGCCCTCAGAGCTGGGGTTCAGACCTGAGCAGGCTGGAGAGAAGAAAGGAACTGAAACGTGCAGAGTGAGGAGCAGAGGGAGGAGAGCCCCTGTCCCCAGCGGGAGGAAGCATCAGTGTGGCTGTGCCTGGATCCCTGGAAGTGCCCAAGGCCAGGCTGGACAGGGCTGGGAGCAGCCTGGGACAGTGGAAGGTGTCCCTGGACATGGCAGGGGCTTGGAACAGGATGAGATTTAAGTTCTCTTCCCATCCATCCCATCCCATCACCCCCTGATTCCATGATAACGGATCCACCCCCCAATTCCATGATAAGAGATCCACCCCCAATTCCATGATAACAGATCCCCCCGATTCCATGATAACAGATCCACCCCTGATTCCATGATAACAGATCCACCCCTGATTCCATGATAACAGATCCACCCCTGATTCCATGATAACAGATCCACCCCCGATTCCATGATAACAGATCCCCCCGATTCTGTGATAACAGATCCACCCCCAATTCCATGATAAGAGATCCACCCCCAATTCCATGATAACAGATCCACCCCTGATTCCATGATAACAGATCCCCCTGATTCCATGATAACAGATCCCCCCGATTCCATGATAACAGATCCACCCCCGATTCCATGATAACGGCTTTTGTCTGGTTTCCTGTCAATGTTTTCCTCTCTCCTTCACTGGTTGTGCCACTCTGCGGGCTGGGTTACCCTGCGGGGCTGCCAGGCCACGGGCAGGGCACAAATCCACCCCAGCTCGGTGGTCAGGGAGTGTGGGAAGGAGGAATTCTGCTCCCAGGGAGTCACGGAGCAGCAGGACAGCAGAGCTGTGACCTGGCACGGCAAGGGCAGCCCTGGCTGTGCAAATCAGGTGCTTCATGAGGCGGAGAGCAGCGGGAAGTGGCGCTGGGTTAGCCAGGAACAGGAGGCACTAAAGGGTTTTATTTCATCCCTGCAGGGGAATTCTGGGTCACTGCTCCCTGTGCACACAGGTTTGTCTCCACATGGGACTGTGAAGCTGAACTTCACCTCCCTGCTGCATCCTGGTGCTCTGTGCAGGGAAATCTCTCATCCACAGCTCGCCCTGGGGAGAAAAACCCCAGAAAAGGGGCAAGAAATGCCCTCAGTGGAGCTGGGGACATTCCCAATCCATGCTGTGGGTCTGCAGCCTGCGTGGGCAGTGTGGGGTCCCATCCCTGGGGGGGATGGAAGGCCTGTGGTACCTGGGGACATCGGCAGTGCTGGGAGGACTCGCTGATCTCAGGGGTCTGCTCCAGTTTAAATGATCTGTGGTGAAACCAGCCCAGCCACAGAAATGTGGCAAAGCTCTGGAATGCTAAGGAAAGGTGCTGCTGGGATTCTCCTGCTTGGCCAAACGAAAGAGACAATGGAATTACCAGAACGTGCTCTTGAATCCCAGTTAAATTAATGAATTACAGGAGCTGTGGGATCACCCCAGAGAGGGGAGGATGCTCTGGACCTGCTGCTGTCTCCAGCCATGGGTGCCCTTCCTGCCACCCCACAGCCAGCAGATCCCGCAGGCTCTGGCTCCAGAGCATCCCAGTGTGAGGAGGGAAAGCCGGGATCGGGCTGAACTGGAGCTGTGAGACCACTGCCACATCGCCATGGCAACGGCAGGGCCGGCGCTGGGAGCCCTGCCTGCTCTCCAGCCTTCATCCCTGCCGCTCAAACCATCCCTTTTCCATGGAATCACCGAGGCTGGAAAAGCCCTGCAGGAGCGTGGAGCCCCAGCTCTGCCCCACCCCTGCCTTGGGCACCTCCAGGGATGGGAGCTCCAAACCTCCCCGGAGATTTTCACCAAACTCAAAACTTCCCGTGGCAAAAAGATGGGATGGGGACATGGGAAGAGGTATCTGGAGAGACAGAGGAGTTAAGGGAGTCCTGCATCCCTGTCCCTGAAAAAGCTTGTAAAATCATCCCTGTCCCTGAAAAAGCTGGTAAAATCATCCCTGTCCCTGAGAGATCTGGGCTGGTAAAATCATCCCTGTCCCTGGAAGATCTGGGCTGGTAAAATCATCCCTGTCCCTGGAAGATCTGGGCTGGTAAAATCATCCCTGTCCCTGAAAAAGCTTGTAAAATCATCCCTGTCCCTGAAAAAGCTTGTAAAATCATCCCTGTCCCTGGAAGATCTGGGCTGGTAAAATCATCCCTGTCCCTGGAAGATCTGGGCTGGTAAAATCATCCCTGTCCCTGGAAGATCTGGGTTTGTGCTTGGCTTCGGAGGGGCTGGGCGAGGATGGAGCTGTGTCCCCACACCCGAGGGGTTTTGCAGCTGCAGGAGGAGCAGGGGCTGGAGGAGCAGCTTTGAAGCTCCTCCAGGTTCGTGCATTGCCCAGGGATGGCTCCTGCAGGTGTTCCCTTTGTCCCATGCGCTGCCAGGCTCTGGAACCAAATCAAAGCCGGGACGTTTTTACAGCTCACTCCTCTCCCCTCCCACTGCCTGATCACGACGTGTTCAAGGGGAAATTTAGGCCAAATTTGCCTTTTAGCAACAGGGAAGCTCCACGTTTTCCCCAGAAAACCTCCAATCCTGGCGCTATCAAACCCAGTAAATTGGATTTGTCTCCTGGATGCAAATGCCAGCAACCCGTCGCAGTTAATTGCAAGTTTTCCTTGCAGGCTGTAAGTGGTGGAATCTCACTACAAAAGACATTTCTGATGTAGGGTGCTCTGTAAATATTTATGTTCTTTCAGTGGAGGAATGCCTCGCAATCAGACAAACCACACAAAGGCAAATGAACTCATCAAAAGAAACCACAACTGAAATGCAAACATTATAAAAAAAAAGGGGGGGGGGAAAGCTTCTCTTCTGAGAGAACTCCGAGCCCAGGTGGTGCTGCAGGTTTTTCTCAAGAGAGGATCTTTTTTTTCCAGGTCTGCAGGTGCTTCCAGATGCTGAACAGGATGGGAAATCTGGCCCAGTCCACCTTAAATCTCATGATTTAATGGAATTTCAGTGTTTTGTCAGGCTCGGAGGCTGTAATTACTGACCAGGACATAATCACCGCTCACACTCAAACACTCCAACTTTCACCCGAGTCTTCGGTAAATTTCAGAGCTGCTCTCAGCCAAATATTTTCCTTCTAATCACAGTTTACACCCTTTATTCCTAAACATTTGGTAGCAGCAGGAAGGGAATTGTGTTTTGTTGGTTAAAGGTGTCTTTATTTCAGCCTTGTTTTTTAACACTATCAGCTAATCCCCAGCACCAAAACAACGTTGCAACTTTGTCAGGAGTTTGCTGCTGATATCCAGAAATATAATTGCATTTATTTATCTCCCACCTCCAAATTTTAATGGATTTTTTTTCCCTCATAGATAACAACAGGGACACAATGGGCTGTAAATGTAAAGTCTCAGTTTTCTTCTTGCTTTTGAGCTCCTCTTGGGACAGTAGGACCAGGACTGCAGGAATGTCACAGGGGAGCTGCTGGGTGAGCCCAGGTCCTGTGTCCCTGCAGGAAACTGGATGGTGAAAAATGCAGAAAAAAAAACCCCTGCAGAAACCCCTGATGGTGCAAACCACAACTGCACCTCCCTGCCAGGAGGCTTTGGAAAGAATGGATTTCCATGGAAAAATACACGTGCCCTTCATCAGCCCAGCCCCTTTCCCTCAGTCTGGGACCTTCTCCTCACACTCTGCTCTCCTGCACATCTCAGAGCAGGAGAAGTGATGGAGGAGCCCGTGCTGGGGGGATCTGAGTGTGTCAGACCCGAGCTGGGGTACAGGGCGAGGCTCAATTCCCAGGAAAACACCAGGAATGCCACCAGGAGCTCTGAGGATGGGTTTGTGCAGGTACAGGGGGTGGCTCAGTTCCCAGGAAAACACCAGGAATGCCACCAGGAGCTCTGAGGATGGGTTTGTGCAGCAGAGCTCGGGGTGCAGGGGCAGGGGGAGCCCCGGGAGCAGCAGGCAGGGGATGGGGCTGTGGCTCTGCAGGATGCCCAGAGCCCGGCAGGAGCTGCAGGAGCCCCCAGACCCCAAAAGGACTGGGCTGGGGGGCTCCAGTGACACCTGGCTGGGACCCTTCCTCCAGGAGCAGCTTGGCAGGGTCTCCTCAGGGATTGCCATTCCCAGAGCTGCCTCATCCCAGCCCGAGGTGAGAGCTGAGACCTCACAGCACAGCAGGGATGAGTAAAGGATGGAGGGGATGCGTTTTCCTGCCCACCAAACACTTCCAACCCTGCACCAGCCGAGACTGGAACAATCCAGAGGGTCCTGGATCATCGCAGGGATGTGGCAGAGCCAGGATCTTCCTGTCCCAGAGGAGGGGCCCTAAATGAGGGAACAAAGGGCTCCTCAATTAGTGATCAAAGCCGTGGCTGGAGCTGCTGCCTCCCGAGCAATCCCCGCTCCCTCTGCAGCCGGCAGCGCGCTCCGGGCGAGGAGAGGAGCTGGGAACGACAACGGGAACGGCTGCAGAGCCAGCTCAGCCAGGAGCATCCCTCAGCCAGGAGCATCCCTCAGCCAGGAGCATCCCTCAGCCAGGAGCATCCCTCAGCCAGGAGAATCCCTCAGCCAGGAGAATCCCTCAGCCAGGAGCATCCCTGCACCCACGCCAGCTCAAAAACATCTTCCATCCCCTTTTCAAGCTGCTCTTTTGCCACTGCCCCTCCTGGCAGCGAGTTCCAAATCCCAAATGCAAAGATCCCACCCCGAGCCCCCCACCAGAGCACCTCTCACCAGCACACTCAGTGTGGGCTCACTGGGAGACAGGAATTCTGATTATTCCAAAGGGTTTCCAGCTATTTTCCAGGAGAAAGCTCCTGTTTGGGGATCGCAGCTGTGCCAGGGCAGAAATCAGCAAGAAACAGAACAGAAAAGGCAAAATGTGACTCCTGAAAAGGGCTCTGCAGCAAGGAGGAAGGATGGACGGGAAATGGTTTCAGTACCTCCAGGAGGAGGTTCCAGCACAGCAGTTCCTGGTGTTCCTGCAGATCCTGGCAGCTGCACTGGAGCCCAGAGCTCCATGGAGGCCGTGGGGATTTTGGTTTGCCCCAAAATCTTTGCGCTACCCCCACGTTCAGTGCAGCCCTAGGACCTGCACAGCTCCAAGAGTGCTGCCCCCATCCCCACTCCTGGCAGCACTGGGGTGCAGCTGCTTGCAGGAACTCTTGGTGTGGCTGTGGTAAATCTGATTATTGAATTTTCTGCTCTGAGCACCCCCATAATAACACAGCAAAGTTCTGGCCCAGGCAGCTGCCTGGAATTGGGTTTTACTGGCAGGATGCAGCTTGCTTGTAACAAATCCTGGACTTTTCCAAGTTGGCCTCAGTCAATTTCTGCTGAGGGAGAGAGAAACTTTTCATTTTTAATTCCATTCTGGGTTTTTTTTTTCATTGTTTTTTATTGGTTTCTCTGGAAAACAAGACAATTCAGTCAGGGAATGTTGGAATGGAAATTATTCGTGCAGAAAGTCTTGCAGATTTGCAGGAGGTTAAACCAAGGAAAATTGGGAGCCATTATCTTCCCCATGCCAGAAAATGTGTTGCCTGAATTAATGGCTGATTTCAGGAATACACGCAGCAACGCCATACATCAGAAATGAGACGCTGAATTACCAGCAATAGCCCCGTTCCTTATTAAACACTTTGGCTAATTAGTCTGGGAACATTTCACAGGCTGGGGCACTGTGAAGAGCTGCAGAAGGTCACAGCAGAAGGCAGCAGGCGATGGATTAGTGAGCACCAGGACCAGCAGGTCTGCTCAGCCTCTGAAACCCGACTGCCTGAGCTCCCCAGCCCCGTTTTCTCCACCTGTAACCACATAAAATCAAAGTGAATCATGATTATTTTGGTGAGGAGACCGTGGAAGTTGTTCCTTCTGAAGTTAAAGCTGCCGGTGTGAAGGGAGACTCTGAGTGTGAGTGAATTCACAGCACAACCACGTTCCAGGCAGGGTTTGTCCTGCAGCGAGACAGGGAGCTCCAGCAAACAGGGGGATCATAAATTCATCTGATTTTACAGAATAAAGTGGGAATTGCAGAGGGTTTGGAGCTGTGGGCTGTCACAGAGCTCAGAGCAGGAGGAGAGCTCCTTCCCCAGCCTGCAGAGCGGTGGCAGTGCCACCCCTGCCCTCCCTCTGTGGCCCCGCTGTCCCCTGACAGAGCACAAACCCCCTGCTTGTCCCTTCCGCAGCCACTGCTGTGACCTGAGGGCAGTAAAGCTCCCCTGATGCTGTCCCTGACAGGAGAGCTGCTGGTACAACTCCCCTGGCAGGTGATTAATTACCTGTGCTCCCTCCTGGGCACACCCTGGGTGACACTGGCAGCTCCCAGTGCCACCCCAAACACTCACACCACACCTTGAAGGGATTTCCCCCTTTCCTCCTATAAAAACATCTTTGATTTCCAGTGCCATCTTTGCTCAAGGATGGGGATTCCAGGGAGGGATGTGTGGAGCCCCATCTGGGATTGTTTACGCCCAGCTCTGCCCCGACAGAGGCTCTTTGTGCTGCTGGGGGTGGAGGGGGACAGCAGGGAAAATGATGCCTCTATTCATGGGTAAGCACCAATTTCCAACTGGGATTTTACCCCAAAAAGGCGAGAAACACAAAATGACTGCTCAGCTAAAAAAGTAGAAACCAGGTTTTGATGTACCGAAGATTGTTATGCAAAAAACCCAACCCTGGGGCTGCAATCCAGAAAAAGACAGGGTGAGTTGTACTTCTAGTTCAATGAATCAGACAGCAAACTAAAAATCAGGGACAAATTCCAGCAGTTATTGCTGAAAATGATTTTTTTTTTCCTCATGAATTCAGAAAAGAGTGAGGGAAAAACCCCCAAAATCTCAATGTTGTCATCTGGCTGATTGTAAATGTGCTCATGTCAGCTCCCCACACCCCACCCTGTGTCTCCCTGAAGTGAACTGGAAACACAGCACAGAGACACGAAACACAACCTTCTGCTATTGGATTCTCCTTTTGTTTGCTCCATTTGTTCTGTGATTTATACGGAGAGCACAATTTGGAAGATTGCATTGTGCCAGCAGTGAGACCACACACCCTTTATGCCAAGCTGAATTATTTTCCATGCTGTTGAATCATAAATGGGGGCCACGGGCAGAAGATAAACCTGTGATTAAGCAGGATTTTCTTTTTCATGTAGACTTCCCCATTTTGGAATATTTTTTTGATTACATCATAGAAAGTACTTTGGGGAAAAAAAAAAAAAGTCTTTTTTTTGTAGAGAGGGTGGGAGGAGCTGCCCTAGCACAGAGGGACAATCCCTGCCCTGCCCCCGTGGCCACACAATTTTGGATGGAGCATCTCTGCCAGGGAAGAGATTCCCTGGAGTGAGCTGGAGAAGGGAGCGAGTCAGGCAGGATTTAAATCCATCCTGGCTTTGGGGCGGTCGGGATCGCTGTCCACAGCTCAGGGAAAGAATGCAAGGCAAAAATCCCTCCCTGACCACTGAATTCTTGAGAGTCTGGAGATTCTTGGGGCTTTTTGGGGTGCCTTAGCAGGTGCAGGGGACGTCCCTGCACAGTACAAAGTTTTTACTCTTTTGTTCTGTATAATTTGTTGTTTTCTCCTTAATTAAAACCTTTTTGCTTTCTCAAAACACCCCCAATCAGCCATCTGGCTAATTATTCTTAAGTCATTTCTGGAGGCTGCTGGCAACCCTCAGAGCTTGGTACACCTTGGTGGGGCTGATAAGAGGCTGTCAGGGGACAGGGACAGGGGACAGGGGACAGGGGACAGGGACAGGGGACAGGGACAGGGGACAGGGACAGAGGACAGGGACAGGGAGAGGGGACAGGGAGAGGGGACAGGGACAGGGACAGGGGACAGGGGACAGGGGACAGGGAGAGGGGACAGGGACAGGGACAGGGGACAGGGACAGGGACAGGGACAGGGACAGGGACAGGGGACAGGGGACAGGGGACAGGGACAGGGACAGGGACAGGGACAGGGGACAGGGGACAGGGGACAGGGACAGGGGACAGGGACAGGGGACAGGGGACAGGGGACAGGGGACAGGGGACAGGGACAGGGGACAGGGACAGGGACAGGGGACAGGGACAGAGACAGGAACAGGGGACAGGGGACAGGGGACAGGGGACAGGGGACAGGGGACAGGGGACAGGGGACAGGGACAGGGACAGGCTCAGGAGGCAGCAGCATCCCCTTCCTGCCAGCCACGGCCTCACTGAGGGCACAACAGGCAAATTTTGGGTTGGGTTTGAGCCTTCAAGCTGGACAAATCTTGACCAAAACCAAACCAGTGTAAAACAAACTCTGATTTATAAAATATTTCTCGCCCCAGGGAGGTTTTTGAGCCTCTGACCTTTTGTTTTGTTTTGTTTCTCACCTTTCCATCTTCAGTGGCTTCACAAACATCAGCCAGAGCTTGAAGGAGAGTGAGAGGAAGAAGAGCCCCAGAAGAAAAGGAGTTCATGGAGTTTAAAAATGCAGTTTAAGCGTTCAACAAGTGTCCAGCAGGAAGGTGCACGTTCCGCATGCATTTTAAAGGCCCTACAAATAAACAGTTTTGCTCCCTCTGCTGAATATTTTGACCTTGGTAGCAAAAATCAGAAATACCAGCCTGGCACTGGGACAGAATCCTTTCCCTGCAGGGTCAGGAGAGTCTTTTGTAGTGGGATTATTTTAGAAGTGAAGCTTGGTCAGACACATAAGATGAAAATTTGAACTATTGGAAGATATTTCCTTCAGTGCAACAACTTTGTTAAGTGTTTGTTTATAAAATAAAAGCTGATCTCCAAGTTAACCCCAGCACAAATGGCTGTGTTTAATGGCCTGGTGCTGGATGGGATTCTCTGCCATGCTGGGAATGAAGTGCAGTGTGGATATTGATTAGCCCTGGAATCGTGACTCATTTCCTCTGATACACTGCTGAGTTCTAGCGTGCCCAAGGGGCTGGTTTAGGCTTCCAAAAAAATGAAAATAAATAAAAAAAGGGGAATACAAAGGGAGTGTGGGCTGTGGAATGGCAATGACTTTCATTCAAAAAAACGTCTTTGCAGAATAGCTTGGCTTTGAGAAGGAAAATATTTACATCCCTTCTAATCTGGAACTGGAATAACAAGAAACAAATCTTGAAATGGCAAAAAAACAAACAAACAAAGAAAAAGGGCAAGATCCCACAGTTCCAGAGGCTTTGTAACATTAAATACACTTGAAAGGACAAATCACAGCTTAGGTTTTAATTACTCACATTATTGTAATGGAGCTTTTGGAGAAGGGCATGAGGGAGAGGGGAAGGGATATTTTGTTGTTTTGGATTTATTTCCATCCTACTGCTCCCAGGACTGGCCCTGTGCTCCCTGGTTTGAGCCCAGGCTCAGGAGCTCTGTTTTCAGCTCCCTTTTGGCCACAGGTTTCCCACAGGGAAGCACAAGACACTCCAGTAAATCCAACCCCTGGATGTGTTCAGCTGAGGTGACTTTGTCTGGCTGTTTTCTGTGTCCTGACAGGGGCTGTGCTTCGGACACGCTGAGTTTGGGCTTGCAGAGCAAACAGGACTTGGGGAAACCAAGTTTTGTAAAAATGTGAAATGAGAGGGGAAGGTGCTGAACCCCCAGCACCTCGCCAGGGCTGCTGTGGAGGGCAGGGAAGGCTGCACAAGCTGAGCTGGTTTTGGGGATGTGTTTGTCTCCAGGAGATTCATCAAGCCAAGTTCCAGCCCCAGGGACCCCCTGATTGCCAAAAGCGCTGTCTGGCCCTGGTTGTCCTGCCTGGCTGGGATCAGAATGATTCAAGGAGGATCCTGAGTGATAGAAAAGGGGTTTGTGGGGTGTTTTTCCCCTCCTGTGACGAGCACAGCCCTTCTCCGAGAGAGGCTGGAGCAGCTGTGCAGCTGGCAGACATCTGCCAGGGAAATGCATCCTCTGACATCACCATCAGCACAGAGCCGCCGTGTGCCGCCCAACAATTCCTCAGCAGAGATCAAACTCGTGTGGAGAGAGCTAAAACCACACTAAAGATCTTCTCCTGATCCCATCTGGATGGTTTGAGTGGCATCCATGCCAGCCTGAAACCTCCTAACCCTTCCATGGAGATGAAAACCACCACATCTGTCATTGCTGGGTGCTTCACGTGGAGTACCTGCCTATCAGCAGCACCTTGTGTTTAGGGAATCATTTCATATCACTTTAATTCAGATTGGAGCACGAGAACAGTAAAAACTGACCCTAAAAATCAAGATCCATGAGACAGAGCTCTGAAAATCACGGTCAGGACAGGAGGGGCAGCACTGGGGTCTGGGGATGATGCCCAGGAGTGAATTCAGGCCCCCAGACTGGTGATGGCAAAGATTAAATTCCAAACGTGGTGCCCAAAGGTTTCGTGGCTGAATTTTAAGATCCAGACATGCCTGGGAAGCTGCCTCAAAACAACCTGGATATTGTAAATCCCAGAGCCTCCATCCAGGCTTTGGTATCAAAGCAGAGGATGTACTCAGTTCCAGAAAAAATGATTTTTGCCTCAACAGCAAGAATTTTCCAGGATCTTTTTCTTTCTCACTGCATTTCAGCACCATCTTAAGACCATTATGTAAAAATAGAAACACTCCTTTACTCATATTTTTATCCTCTCCACAATATTTTTAGAGAAATGTGAGGCTGACATAACACAGAATCAAAGAGTGAGATTCTGTTACAAGTTTTATTCTTCTGTGCCTGAAACCCAGTCACAACCAAAAAAAAAATGTTGGGGAAACATTCAGCTCTGCTCTGGGCTGGTTTAAAAATGGAATTATTCCCTTTTCTTTTGGAATGACTGCCTACCTGCCTGCCTGTGGGCAATCAGCATAATCCTGTTTGGTTGCCTCTCAGCACGAGGAAAGTTGAAAGTTTGTCTGGCGAGGAGCTCCCTGTGGTAAGGACGGAGAGCAGCAAAAAGTTGTCAAATACTTTTCTTTTTTTGCTGTTTTTTGGATAGTTTTTGGAGGTGGGGGAACCTTCGTTAAGTTCCCAAGTGAATCCACTGCTCATTGATGCTTTAGAGGCAATTCTGAGGGTGGCTCTGGCAGCTCCACGTGCAGGGAATGCTCCTCAGAACATTCCCATGTGCTCCAGCACTCCTGCCAGGCATATTTACACTTTCTTTAAATCAAACCAGACTTTGATTTAATTTTTTTCAATTAAAACAATCCTTTATTGCTCGCTACCATGAGACACCCTCTTGTTTTAGTCTCTTCCATGCTAATTTTGCACACGCTGGTTTTACACTTGCATTAATGCACATGATGTGATGGTGAGGCTTGGAATTAATATTATTATAAATAAAAGCAGCAACTAGAACAGCTGTTCTTTTAAAATAGCCAGCTATTAGTGAAGCTGATGTCTGTTATTTAGAGGCATTGGGTGATGGAGGTGCTTTAAATACCTTTGATATTTTAAATTAAACCAGAAATCAGTGACACCATGGGAAGAGTGGAAGAGAACAGTCAATTGATCCTCACGTACTCTTTACACCCCTCTTAATTCCTGTGATTCTGCTCAGCTGAGAATCCTTTTCTCCTCTGAATTAAAGCACCAGAGTTGACTGGGTAGGTTAAAAATATTAAAATGAGACATTTACCTCACACTGGCAGTGTGTAATGGGTTTATACACGGAAACGTGCATTTTAAATTTAACATCTTCAAAGATGGAAGATCTCCTTTATTCCCACAGCTGCCAGGTGACTTCCAGGAATGCCATCAGCTGGGTGGCATGTGAGCTGTGAGTCAGAGTGACAGGGATGTCCCTCCCTGGATATTTCCATGGCTCCACATCCGCATTCTCACAGCTCTGGGGACGGAAACATCCCCCAATTTTGTGGGAAGCAGAACTCCAGGGGAAATCCAGGATCCAGCTTGGAGCTGGCTCCAGGTATGGACACAAACCAGAGCTTGGGAGTGCTCAGCTTCTGAATTTCTGGGCTGGAATTTTACTCTCCAACTGTGATGACTTCACCCTCACTCCTCTGGTTCATGACATCACCAGAGCACAGGAATATCTGTGTGAGCCCCTTGTCTAAACAAGGAAAGGGAGATATTCTTACTTTTCTTCTATATTAAGACCTGTAAAAATAATCTGTGACAACGAGAGGGATGTTTCAAGGGACTCTCTCTGCTTTTATTGCCTGGCTGTGAGGAATATTGATCTGAGGTAATTTTGCATGGTGTTGTTATCCAACAGAGCACAGAATAATCCCCCTCTGACCAGGGGAATTCTGAGGTGCATTCCCTAATTCTGCCCCTTTTCCAGAGCCTACAAATAAGGGAGAACTCTGCTTTGTGGCTTACAGATCTGGGTCTAATCTCTGTGAAATGCCTGTATAGTTAAAATTCACCTCTATTATATTTGCATAGCAGAAGTGGAATTAATTTGACAGATTCCACTGCTGCTGCTTTTAAATGTGGCAGAAAACTTCAAATTTCCTGCTCACTTTTATGCCAAGTACCCAGTGAAGTCAATAACTGAAACTTGCACTCCAGTTATTGATTGATGGGATTTTTTTTCCCCTTTTCATTTTATATATTAACAAAAAGAATTGCACGGGCACAGCCCATAAACCTCTGTTAATGGCCAAAAAAAAAAGGGAAATGTGTCAGGTAATGTACTTGGAGCACCTCATTCGATTTGGATATGCCTGGGACTCGTCTCCATTGGTTTTCCATCATAAAAATCCATGAATTTGTTTTTAAATTACTTGGAGGCTTAAATTCAGGCTAGACACTTGGTGTCTTTGCTCTGTCAAGTATTTATCAGAGAAAAGCTGATATTTCTGGAATTCTGCTCCAGGTGAAATGGTGTCTCCAGATCCTCCTTTATTCTGCCTCATCCCTGAGCTGGAGAGGGCTCGGGGTGATTTTTCCTCTGCTGAATTCCCTGTGAGTTCTTCCCTTTTCAGTTAAAACTCCCACATCACGGACTAAAATATTGTTTAATATAAAGAATATAAAGGAATAAAGATCTGCTGGTATCTCCAACACAAACAACTGCTCGCCCACAGTACACAACAATTCACGGTGTTTGTTGTGTGCAATATTCTCCCTCCACAAATCCTTCTGTTCCAATTTTTGGGGATGTCAGCAAGGCAAGGGAAAAAGAGCTGCCTTAATTGATGTAATGTTATCTCCCAGATTATTGTTTACCACAGAGGAATACTCCTGCTTTGCAAGTGTTTTTATATTTTTGTGTTGATTTTTGTGCAGAAGATGACTGGGATTTCATGGAAAGCTCTCAGTTTATAAAAATCACATCAATAATAGCCACAGTCTCCTATTCTGGATGCTCTAAAGGTGATTTTCCAACCTGGCCTCGGACACTCCCAGCCAGGGCTGCTGTGCCACCCTCACAGGGAGGGAGAAATTCCTCCCCAATATTCCATTTAAACATCCCCTCTCGAGGTCTGAAACAACCCCCTCGTCCTGGCACCATCTGCCCATGGAAATTAAAAAATCAGATGTTGTGCCACCCCGGTTTGTTCTCTTCTGGGGTTACTCTTTTCAGGCCATGCTCACGGAGATTTAATCTCATAAAGTCAGGGGAATAATTGCTGCAAGCTCAGTGCCCTTCACAACAAGAGAAAAGATCTCTAATATGAAGAATCAGCTAATTATTTTCAGGACAAAGAGGTGTTTTTTCCCGAGGTTTTTATCCCAAACACTCTTAGGGCGAGGTTGGCTTTCTGCTGCAAAATGGGCACGGGCATGGCCTGAAAAAATGGAATTACTCTTGGCATTTTCCTGGCTGAGTGCTGCTGTACTGGGGACTTGCAGGGTTATTCTGGGAACAGTTTGCAGGGCACTGGGATGAACTGGTGTGAACTGGGAGAGCAAGAGGCACTGGCTGGAGCAGGGATGTTTGTGCAGATGATCAGTCCAGGCTGAGGAAGGTGTGTTTCAACCAGTAATCACTCTATAGCCATTAGAATAACTTACATTCTAATATTATAATGTGATAATAATTAACATATAACATACTACAACATACTATAACATAACATACTATATTATACTATACTATAATAAAATAATATGCGATATAATATATAACAATATAAGGCGCTGATAATTAATATAATAAAATACCATAATGATGTGATAATAATAAAGATGCTATGATAATTAATAATAACAACGTGGTGATAATTAATAGAATATAATACATAATAATATCATATATAATATAATGCAAAAATGTGATATATAATATATAAAGATATAATAATGATATAATAATGATGTTATGATTAATATTAATGTGATGATAAATATAATACAATACTATATCATACTGCATAATACTATATCATATAATATAATACTATATAATGTATATAGTTATATCTATTATATATATTATATGTTATAATAGATAATGATATATTAATATATATTATAATGTATAATTACATATTATAATATATTATAATATACTATAATAGATAATAATATAATATAATATATAATCATGTACTAAAATATATTATCATATCATATTATGTATTCTATTCTATTCTATCGTATTATGTATTCTATTCTATTCTATTCTATTCTATTCTATTCTATTCTATTCTATTCTATTCTATTCTATTACAATGGAATGGAATGGAATGGAATGGAATGGAATGGAATGGAATGGAATGGAATGGAATGGAATGGAATGGAGTGGAATGGAATGGAATAGAAAATGGAATGGGATGGGATGGAATGGAATGGAATAGAATAGAATAGAATAGAATAGAATAGAATAGAATAGAATAGAATAGAATAGAATAGAATAGAATAGAATAGAATAGAATGTCATACCATATAATACTAGATCATATAGTACTATATAATAATGTGATATGCACTATATAAAGATATAATAATGCGATAATAACGAATAACGGTGCTGTGCCCATTAACATCACGGCGATAACAATTAACGCTTATCGCTCGTTCATTGCCCCCGTTATTCCGCGCACAGCCCCGTCCGTCCCCGCCGCGCGCGCCCCCGGGGCGGGCACTATTTGCGCTGGCGGAGGGATGCGCGGCGCAGGGATCGCGGGCGGGCGGTGAGCGCGGCGGCGCCGGGACGCGGCGGGCGCAGCGAGCGCAGCGGAGCGGCCACGCCGCGCTCGGCTCCCCGCGCCCTGCCCGCAGCCCGGCCCGCGGCTCCCCGGCCCGCCGGTGCCATGCTGCTGCCGCTCGCCGTGCTGCCCTGCGCCTTCGTCCTGCTGCGAGCCGCAGGTAGGGCGGCGGCGGGGCGCGCCCGCAACAATGGGGTCGGGCGGACCCCGGGGCGCGGGGGCTCGGCGGGTGCGGGGGCTCCGCGCGGGGCGGCGGCGGCGGCAGCGGGAGGAGGAGGAGGAGGAGGAGGAAGGGCCGGGCTGCCCCCGGGCAGTGCGGGTCGGTGCGCGGGGGGCGCAGACAATGGCGCGGAGGGGATGCTGCGGGCGCCGGGGGCGGCGGTGTCGCGGCGGGCTGGGGATGCTCCCGCCGCCCCCGCCCTCCGCCGGCGGGGCACGGAGCGAGGGATGCGATCACCGTGGAGCGGGTGAATAATGAAAGAAGAAGGAGGAGAGGGAGAGGAAAAAGAGAAAAGAAAAAGGAGGGGCGCGGGGCGCTGCCGTTGTGCAGCGGCCCCGGGCGCGAGCGGAGGAGCGGTGGCCCCGCCGGGGCCGCTCGGTGGCCGCCGGTGGCCGCCCGGGTCGCCGCCGCCCGGGTTGGGGAGCGGCAGGTGGGCTGGGAGCGGCACGATGGAGCGGCCACACCTGCGCCGGCCCCGCCCCAGCCAGCATCCGTGCTCCGAGCTGCATCCCTGTGCCGGCCATGCATCCCTCCTGCGGGATGCATCCCTGTGCTGTCCATCCATCCATCCATCCGTCCGTCCGTCCGTGCCTCCTCCCCGGCGCTCCCCGGGGAGCGCTCCCCGAGCCCCGGCTCCCGGGTTCGCTCCCTGTCCCGTGCTGTGCCCCCCTTGTCCCCCGTCCCTGGGGAGCACCCGGGCCCCGCCCGGGCTGTCCGTGCCATCGCCACCCCGCCGCTGTCCCCGCGGCTGTGACAGCCCCTCGGTGTCCCCGGGTTGGTGCCCGGTTCCCGGGGCTGTCCCCGCGCTCCCCGGGGCTCTCGGTGTGTCCTTGCCGTGTTCCAGCCCGGCTCCATCCCCGCCGCCCCTCCCCACGCTGAGGATTTTTATCTCCTTAAGCAATTACCGCTGTGGGCTCTCTCTGCTCGGGCGGTGACAATCGCTGTCCAGTGCCACCAGTGTCCCCAGTGCTGCCAAACCCGAGCCACCTGTTTAACATCAGCACAGCACCCACCCCGAACCAGAGCCGCTCTGCCGGCACAGCGCTGCTGTTTAACCTCTCTTTAATTAAAAAAAATTAAAATAATTTTTAAAAAATTAAAATAAGCAGTGCTTATTAGCGGGTCTGCAATAAAGGAGGGGTCGTGCTCTGTTTCCGCAGCTCCCCCGATTCCAGCTCCGCATCTGGCCCGGCCACACCCTCCCGTCCCCGGGTCTCGCTGTGCTCTGGGTGCCGAGCCCCAGACTGCTCCCTGCAATCGCCTCCCGACACATCCTCACAGCCCTCGGCACAATAAAGCCGCTCGGTTCGGGCTTTTTGGGGTTTTTTTTTCCCAGGGAAATAAATGGGAGTAAGCAAAAGAAAAATTATCTGCATATCATCTGTTGCCCCACTCGAATACATGTTTATCCAATAATAATAATTATGAATATGGAGACTGCCTAGGGAGCTGCACAGCTGGAACTGTTAAATCAGCATAAAAAGGCAGAACACAAAAACCAAATAAAATATTAAAAAGCTAGAACAAAGCAGCAGCAGTGTTTATGGTGAAAGCAGCACCAAGCACATCCAGCTCTGCCTTCCACCCTAAAGGATGCTCTGGTCTTGTGCCTTTTTCTTTTTCCCAGCTGAGCTCACCAGTCTCTGATGGTGATGGGGGAGAAGGAATTTTGCTTTCAAATCTGTGGGGATGTCAGTGCAAGAGAGTGTTTTATTTATTTTTATTTATTTTTATTTATTTTTATTTATTTTTATTTATTTTTATTTATTTTATTTATTTTGATTGTCCTGCTAAAAAGCCCCCTTGAGCTTAAATATAAGAGGCAAGAGATATTTATCAGTGAGGAATCCCTGAGGAAATTGTTGTGTGAGCACAGTTGTGGGGTAGGTTCACAACCAAACCGTGTCTTTTGGAATAATTCCACATTTCCTGTGTATCCCCGTGGCCTATGATAGTGATGATTTATTTAGTCTGCTGTAAAATTAAAACATTGTCCGATAATTTAGAAGCTGATTTACAGACAGAGCAGATGGCTCCTCTCCTTTCATGTACACCCGGAGAACTGTGGTATCCTAAAGAACAGAGAGGATTTTGGATCAACTTTATCCCCTTGACACATGAACTTGAAAATTCCCAACTTGACTCTTGGGCTGATTTTTTGGGGGTTTGGGGTCTTTTGCGTGTGGGTTTTGTCAGAGTTTTTTTTAAGGACGTTTAATAGAAGAGGAATTTCATGAATACGCGGGTTGTAAGTGTTAAACATCGTGGCTGCTCTCCAGGCTGAAAGTGCCTTCACTTTTCTTGGCTGGTCTCCAGAAATGTATTTTAAGGATGGGCTGTTGGGTGCGAGCGGTGGTTTCTGGTGGATAGGGAATGCCATGGGGGGGGGGGGTTTATGGGTTTTCCTGTTTGTTTGGGGTGGGAGGGCGATGCCATGGATTTCCTGCACGGGCTGCCAGGGAAGCAGAACCAATTGCTGGGGGAGGAGGAGGAGGAGGAGGAGGAGGAGGAGGAGGGGATCCTGCATCTGCTGCCATCAGTCTGCGAGGAACAGAGAGGAGACAAAGCACAGTTTATTTGCTCATTTCAAAGGCCGCCCTGCGCTTTTTCCCATTATTTGACACACCTGGGATATAAAAAAAAGCATTTTGGGGGTTTTATTGGTGTGGTTCTGGGGTGGCTTTGGAAGCATCGGTTTTGCAGTTTATTCCACTCAAGACTGGTGTTCTGAACTCCCCAAACGCCTCTGTGAGCAGCCTGGGAGAAGCTGTTTGCTTTGGAATTGTCTCTGCAGGGAATTCCGAGAAGGGTTCAAGGATGTGACCTGATGCTCCCAGGACAGCGTTTTTCAGGTGCACTGAAAAGAGGATGTTTGTTTAATTCCCAATTCTGTCCCTTCCCGGGATGTGAAATGTGAGGTGAAAGAAGCAAAGCGACTCACTTGGAAATACCGAACTTTGAAATCGGCGAGGAAACAGAATTTTGTCTTTTGGAAACACAAATGTGTTTCCACATTTCTGGAAACAGAATTGTGTTTTCCTTGCTGTTTATAAACAGGGGGAATGGGAATAACCGGGCTGAGGGTGTGTCTGGCAGGGAACTACGGCTCCCAGCAGCTCCTCTCTCCTGCCTGGTTCCTTTGCGCATGTTTTTTAAGGAATTAATGAATTAATGTGTCGCTTTTCATCCCCCCAAAAACGAAAAAAAAAAAAAAAAAAAAAAAGAGCCATCAGGCAAATGGACTTTGAGCCATCCCAATCACAGGAGCAAATCTGAAGGTCAGCTCTGGGCTGGCTGTGGCTCCTTTTGTTTCGGAAAACGCATTAGCATGGAGCAAAGGGGATGGAAATGAGCAGGGCTTGGCAGCAGGGCCATTATGGAGCTCCTGGTGGGGAAATGCAGCTGCTCATTAGGAGCGATGCCTTTTGAAGTGACCGTGAGAGCAGCGCCTGCTCCTGCCCTGGGCACTGCCTCCTCCCCAGGGAGGGTTTCCTGCGGTTCGGGGTGTGCAGTGTGCACGGAACGGAGAAAAAACCGAGGATAAAATTCAGATTAAAATTAATTTATGACTTAAAATCCAGTACTTTTCACTGTATTGATGGCAGGTAATCCCTCCCCGTACAGTCAGCGGTGCTGTGGATTCCAGACCTTCCGGGGATAAATGACAGATGCGGGATGGAGTCACCATCCCTGGAAGTGCCCAGAAAATACGTGACCGTGGCTCTGCAGGGCAGGGTTGACAATGAGACTTGATGATCTTAAAGGTCTTTTCCATCCTTAAGGATTCTCTGGTTCCACGAAAAGCAGTTTTAGGAGGAATTTCTTCATGGAAAGGGTTAAACATCGGCAGGGGCTGCCCTGGGAGGTTTGGATTCCACATCCCTGTGGCATCCAAGGAATTGCTGGGCAAGGTGGGGATTGGTCCCAGCTTGGGCTCGATGTCCTTGGAGAGCTTTTCCAGCCTCTGTGATTCCATGAAAACCCTTGTGCCAGCACACGCTGGGGAGTCCAGGGGAGGTGCTGACCTGTTTTAAAATACCCAAGGCCACCTGAAAACTTCCCCGGAGCATTTTTTGGACCCTGTTACAGCTTTGGCTTCTGAGGTTGCTTTTGAGCCAAGAATTTATGTACTGGAGGTGGCTCAGCTAAATTCTGACTTGGACAAATGTGGGACATGGACAGCCTCAGTCCGGAGAGCTCCACATCTCCAGGCAGCTGCCAGAAAAGCTGATTTTTGGGGAACAGCACACAATGGGAGGTTTATCCTGCAAAGCAAGTGCAAAATGCTTTAGGATTCCTCTGAAGAAGCAGCTGTGGGGTAGAGTCACACAGAGCTGTGCTTAGGGGCGGGAGGAGTTGTCTGAATTTTTCCAAGGATGATCAGGATGGAGATCTGGTGTTTGCAGCAGAAGTCACAGAGACGTGCTGGGTTTGAACAAGAAAAAAAAATGAGGTGCTTGTGCCTGAAGGTTAAATCTCAACTTCCCTGCACAGAAACAGAGCTGGGGTTGGGAAATGTGGGGGATTCTCAGCTCTGGAACTGCTCACTGTGGGTGCTGTGCTCCTGCCCAGGCGGTGGAGGGACCAAATCTGAGTGTCCCCAGGGAAGTTCAGGTTGAGAGGGGACAAGGCCAGGCAGTGGCAGGCCCTGCTGCTTTCCTGCTGCCCTGGCCATGCAGGGATGCAGCCCTGCATGTGATGCAGGGAAATGCAGCCGAGGCTGCAGGCAGTGATGGGATCCGTGGTGGGGCTGATCCAGCCTCTGTTTTCATCCCAGACTTGTGACAGGACAGATGCAGGGGGTGCTGGGGAAATGGGAGCCGGCTGGGTCACTACAGCCTGCCTGGAATAACGTGGAAAAATATTTGGGAAGTCCATTGAAATGGTCGATTTCTTAAAATGAGGAGCACATTTGATTTATTTTGAGTTCAAACAAATGTCCATCACTTCACCATTATTGGCCAGGACAAAATCCATTTAAAGAAACTCCTGACTGCTTTAATTGTTCCAGAATTGTCAATATCATTCATGTCTTGCACAAAAATATTTATGTTTTCTTTCTAGCTGAGTTTTTAAGACTGTTACAGCCATTGGGTAAATCAGGGTAGGTACTTTCCACAATTTGTTATTAAAATCAGGCAAGTCAGGTTAATTTTCTGTAAATCCACCTGCTCCTCACTGCTGAGGCCACATTTGGTGTACAGGGCCCAACTCTGGGATTCCCAGTGCCAAAAAAATGTGGATTTACTGCAGAGAGTCTGGAGGAGGGACTGGAGGAGCATCTTTGGGGTGAGAAGAAGCTGAGACTGGAAAGAGAAGCCTCGAGGGGGTGTGGATGTGGATAAATTCCTGCTGGGAAGGAGAGAAGAGAACCAGGATCTCCCCAGGGATGCCCAGCGACAGAATGAACTGGAATACAGCAAATCCTCTCTGAATGTACAAAATGCACCAAAATCCCTTTTTTTATTTTTTTTTTGATGAATCCTGGGACAGGTTGAGTGAAGAGATTGTGGATTCTCCATTCATGGACCTTCAGAACACACCTGGCCACACCCCTGGTGACCTCCTGCCTTCCCCTCCTGGACTGGATCATCTCAAGATGTCCCTTCCAGCCCCAATTATTCTGTGATTTTCCTACCTCTACTCTTATAAAAACACCTATAATAGAAGCTTATTTGAATATTTAATTTACTTTTCCTTCTTTGTTTATAGTAGTGATATTTATCACCCTTGAATCTTTTAGATAAACAAGAATGTTTATTGTTTGTGGCTGTTTATGGTTAATTATAATTTACCACATTGATTAACTTGAAATATAACTCCAGAGGAATGGGAGTGTGTAAATCTGTGTGCAGAAATGGGGAATTGTGTGAAATAAAGGGTGAGAGGAAGAAATGAGCCAGGTGACACATTCAGGCCACATTTTGGGCAGAGTTTGGTCTCAATCAGTGCTTGAAATTCAAGGTCCTTTCCAGAGGAGAGCCCTGGCTGAGCTGTGGAGTTGAGCAGGTGACAAATGATGAAATAAAGTGATAAAAGATTTTAGACAATGGAAATAGAAAAATGCTGCCTCCAAATCTGAATGGGCTTTTCCAGATGTTTAATGCCTTTTGTCCCAAAAGCAACTGTATAAAAAAATACCTCAAATGTTACTGCAACTGCAAGATACTCCTGCAGAATTTAGTTAATTGTCCCTGAAATCAAACTGTAGGGTTGTAAATGTCCTTGTTTTATGAAAAAAATACTTAAACTTTTTTTTTTAAGTGCAGTTCTTTGCAGCAGTTCTTTTTACAGGGAGGATTGATGTGCACCAAGCATTCAGAAATTCAAACCCCATTTTTTCCAGCGCCTTCCTAGGTGGGATGTTGAAGGCTGGGTTTCAGAGGAGGAGCAGCCCGTCCCGGTGGTGTTTGCACAATATTGGCAAATGGGCCTTTAATGTGTGGCATCATTGCATAATGTGAGGTTGAAAATAAACACGGGCGGTAATTGAGGGCAGCGCGGGCTCGGGGGATGCTCGGTGGTGGTTCCTCAGAGCCCGGCCTGTCCTTGCATATTAATCACCCTCTCAAAGGAGCTCTGATTTGCATTGTGCAGGCCCCGGGATTGTTGTGCTCAAAAGGGTTTTTATTCCATTCAAGTGGCGGGGCTGAGAGCAGCAGAATCGGGGCAGTGTTTGGGGCAGCAGAGCCCCCTCTGCTCCCTGCGGGCTCTGAGCTCTGCTGCTGCCTTCAGTTCCCATTTCTGTATTTTCCATAACTCTGAACTGCACACGGGGTGTTAGCAAGCTCTGCTCACAGCTCAGTCACACACAACAATCATTTTCCAGCCCTAGATACGGAAACATGGACTTTGGTGGGCAGCAGAGATGTTTCAGTGGGTGACAGGTTGGTGTTCTGCAGGAGAAAATGGGCAGATAAAATATACGTTTATAGCTAGATAGATACAGCTTTACATACAAATGTTCTAGTACAGGATGGTGGGAATTGTATTTCATTGCAATGAGTAACAAATTGGGAGGAGAATTGGGCTGCAAATTGTGGTTGTGAATTACCACCAGCTCAGGTGAGAACTGATCCTGCTTGTGCTGAAGAAAACCTTTTATTGGAAGGAAAAAACTGCATTTGAGACAACCACTGTGCTCCCCAAATCCAAAGATGTTATCCTGTGTTTGTGTTTGATCAATATTATTGAGCTGTTTGCTGAAGTCCTTGGTGTCTCTTTGCTTCTGCTTTTCCTCCTTTTATCAACTCCTTGGGCACATTTTCTTACACTTGATTATTCTGTTCTGCGAGGAGACTTGGCAGAGAGTTCCCTGTTGGTGGGAATTTCAGGAGTGGAGTTGTGTAAAGCAGCAGTTCCCACTGGGCTATCCAAGGAGCCAGAGCAGCCCTGAGTGAAGATGTTCAGGCTGGGCTCAGGTTGGTTTTTTTCATTTGTGGAAATGAAGCACTGGAGGGGAGCTTTTGGTGTGTTTGTTGTTGTTCTCTGCGTTCCAAATGGCATTTTCAGGGTGTTTTTGTGGTGAATATCAGGAGTTTTTGTGTAATTTGGTAGTGCTGTTAAGGCAACAAGACAGGGAGAGCGTTTTTCTGCTAAATGTTCATCCTGGTGTATTTTAGTGAGAATTGTTGGGTTTATGTGTGGATGCTCTGGGGTAGGAATGGGTGGATTTTCATGGTGTGGCAGAGCTTTGCCTGTGTCCCTGCAGTCAGAAGGAAACCCCAAACCATCCATGCCAGACAATTCCCATTTATTTTCCTCATAATTCCATATAAAGCCCATTGCACTTGCACTATTTAGAGGTGAAATGTAGCAGGAAATACTGAATCCAACCCATGTTGATTTTCCCTTCAGTGATAGCTGCCCTCATATTGTTTTAATATCATTTATATTCATTGTGTGCAAGCTGTGGCACCATTATCATCACGCACTTAGAGCCCACCTGGGCGTGCTTTGAAGGCCTCAAAAGAACCATTTAAAAACTTTCTTTGAAATTTCTTGAAGTGCATCACGGAATCTGTGCAGCCCAGGATCCAGCGAGCAAAACCCCCGCTCATTATTGGCTAATTATAACGTTTGAGGAGTTAATTTTGCATTTTCTTCTGTGCTAATAGTGAGAGAAAGGCCCTTGTACATGGAATTTCAGCAAAATACAATCTACAGCTGCTTGGCCCGGGAATTCACTCAGTTCTTGTGAGGCTGCAGGAGTGGGAAGAGCAGAGGCTGCAGTGTTGCAGTTGTGTTTGCAGCAGATAATCCCCCCCCAGTGCAGGAATTACTGCACACTCCCTAAATCCTCCTGCCCTTTAATCTCTCCATCATCCCTGGCAAGGCTCTGGGCGTTTATTCCCTGCTCCCTGCTGCCTGGGGTTTGTTGGGAATGAAGGAGGAATACATGAAGGGAATAAAATATCTACATTTATCTCTTGTACACAGCCTGGAATATTTTTTTTAGGTTTTTTTAGGGGTTTTTTTTTGTGCTGTAAGAACACCTACAGCATCAGAGATTTAATTTCATATTGATTCACTTCTGGCCTTGCCATTGTATTTTATTTGGGGATGGGCCTTGGCTGTTTTGCTCTCGAATTTTTCTGCATTTCTCTGTAAAATGAATATTTCATGAAATATAAGCAAACTTGGAGTAGTTTGTGCCTCATGGACAAAAATAACGCATTGCTGCAGTGATTGTGGTTTTAATTTCCCACTTCAGGCTAGCATGACTATCAGCTCCAGAGCAAGAAATACTGTGCAATATTTCTGTTTAACAGAATAAAAGTTATTTTTGTCTAGAAATGGGTATTTCTGTTGGTAGGATGCTTTTATTCCTGGCAAAAAAAAAGAAAAATTGTGTTATTTGTGGTCATGCTGGTGTGCAGTTTGGTTTTGCTCAGTATTAGGCACAAGGAGGTAAATCCTGCTTTTATCCAGCCCCAGGGAATATCCAGGGAGGAATTTTTCCCACCTGCTCACAGGTACTGAGAGATCCCTATGAAAATTCCAAATACTTGAGTAAAGATCAGTGTAAATCCACAACACCATTTATTCATGAATAAATGACTTGTGCTGATCTTCCTTACACCTGGTGAAAACCCGGGGTTTTAATTGAAACAGAAAATGTTGATTTTGGGTTTTTTTTTTTCCCACCCAGGCCCTTCCTTGCTGCTCACACTGCAATTAAAGTGACCTGCTGCTCATTAATGCCTTGCTGTGGGTGGGGAGGGAAAAACAGCAAATTCCCATCAGCAGTGCTCTTTTCCTTGCTGGCTGCTCCCAGCTCTGCTGAAGGGAGCCCTGGGAGGGTTTTACCCAATTTAACCAGATTTACCCAATCTGTCACGTTTTGTGCTGTTTCACGCTTAGGTTCTGTTGCAAGAACAAAAATCTCCTTTTTTTGCGAGCAGCAAAGCTCAGCATCATCAGCAAAGCATTGAACAAACCCAGCCCTGGGATTTTTTTTCTTCACTCAGTTCTCTCTTCCAGCAGAAAACTGCACTTCAAAGCCTTTGATTGGGCTCTTCTTTCAAACACACATTTTCTGGAGCAGCTTTTCCCATTATTTCACTGAGGTTTTATTGAATATTCAAGGTGGGAAGGTGCCCTTGGAGCAGAAGCTGCTGGAGCAGTCCCTGGAGTGTGTTTGCCTTGGATTTTTTTGTGTTCTGGGCAAACACACTTCAGGTATTTCTGCTTTTATCAGTGGCAGTGGTTGGTGTTTGCTGATAAAACAAGAGTAGAAATGAATGGTTGTGGGTTTGCATTATTTTAACGTGGAAATAATAACTTGTGGGAGATGGGAGAACTCTAAAGGCTGTCCTAATCTCAGTTAGTGCTATCTAATATCTGTAAGTTAAAGCTTTTTTTTTGCTTTTTAATACATGTGCTTCAGTTTCTGATAACCTGTCTCTGTTTAAGTCACTTTTTTACCCATTAATCCCCAAAGAAAAGGCTGAATGTGCCAGTTACCTGCAGATGAAAGTCCCATGTTTTGAAATCCCCATTATTTTGGTTGAAAAAACCCATTTTTATATGAAGAATTCTTGTTTATGAGACTGGATCTAGATTTAAATGAAACCACAAAGCCGTTGTGGACCATTTCTGCTGTGTTTAGCCCCGAATTTCAGGGGCTGGGTTTCAGGGCTCTGGTTTGTAGCTGCAGTCACTCTGGAGCGTGATCAGTGCCCTATTCCAAAGCTTCTGTGGATTCCCAGGAGTTGTTTCTCATCAACCTAAATTGGCCCATCCAAAGCAGCCTGGAGATAAAAATAGCAAATCCCACACTCCCAGTTTGGGGCATTCATTATTGATGGGTTCCTGCAGTGTCCTCTGCGTCCAGGAGATTTAATGTGTGTGATTTATTATTTAGTGGCACATGCAGGAGCACCTCCAAGCATTAAAGAAACAAAAGATAAAGGGTTTTTCTTATCAGGTGAATGCTTCTCCTATCTCCTTTTCCTTGAAGATTGCAGGAGTAGTGGGACCAGAGGAATTTGCTTGGAGTGGTGAGTGAAAGCAATGCTGCTGATTCCCTTGGAATTTAGCACTTTAAATGGATTAGAACTAAAAATATCCCTGCCTGGCATTGCGTCAGATGCAGGAGCCTTTCAGTGTCTGCATTTCCATGTTTGATGGCAATTTCTGAAGATTCCCACGTTGGAGCTAAGTGGGAGCGTTGGGAAGGGGAACCAGGATTCTTCACTGGAGCAGCAGTGTTGGGAATAATTATAATAATTGTAATAAAACTCCTGGGTGTTGCTAAAGTGGGAGCCTGCAGAAGCAGCTTTTGGGGAGGAAAAGGTGATTTTTGTTCCAGGCAGGATGTGTAATTCTCTCCTTGGGCATGTGGAAGCCTTAATAGGAATTAGTTTGTAACTTTGGGGTGGGATCTTGCAGCATCTGCTCCACATCTTGTTGGTCGATTCTGTTGCCAAATAATTCACTCACATTTTGGGGTTTTTGTTGATAATGATGCGTGAACGCTGCATCAGTGTTCACTCCTTATAATCCCCATAACCAGAAATGGTATTTTAACAATGGAAAGGGAAATAATCACATTTTGTGCTTATCCAAAGCCTGGAATTTCACTGCCACAAAGGAGGGGCTTTGACTGAACTTGTGCCGTGTGCTCCTCTTTTGTTTGGACAAATTTGACTTTCCTAGAGCAGTGAAATGGTCTCGGTGCCCTTGTGGAGGGGCTGAAGCAGAGAAATACAGAATCCCACAGTGCTAATTGGGGTGTTTTTAATGAAATGTGGTGGCAGCACCGTGTTAAACATCCTCATGCATTATTAGCTCCCAAACTGCTGGAAAATCCCCATAAATCAATGCAGTGATTTTTTCCCTTGGACTGAACATTTGTGGTGATTTTTGGCCCGTGTTTTGTGTAACTGCAGAGCTGTTGGCTGCACATTCAGGAGCTTTAAAGGTGAGTTTCTGCTGGTGCTGGGGGTGTGTTTTGGGCTCCTGGAGCTGCTCCTGCAGCTTTGTGGGAGCTGAGGGGAGCTGGAGTGCAGCTCTGCCTGATGGATCAGCTGCCTGCACTGCAGGGAACGTTCTTGGACAGGCTGTAAATTCAAGACAGGTAAGATTTGGAAGCTGTGGTCCAGGTTAACATTTTGGACTCCACTAGATGGCACTGATTTATTGTGCTGTTGATAAAAATAACACCAAATGCAGTGGGAGGCTTTTATTTTTTGAACAGGAGCCATAAAGGAGGTGATGAGGATGCTCAATATTTATCTGTTTGTCTGCAGGGTGTATTGATAGTTTCCTTCATGACCTCTTGCTTCTGAAGTGGAGTTTTGGATGGGCTAGGCCAATCATGAGAATATCTTTTAAATGTTTAGCACTGGGAAGACATCTCTAAATAAATACCTGGTTTTATTGCCCTCTTTTTGTGAATATCCTCTGGTGTTGGAGGAGGAAGCTGGGCCAGTGTTGGTGCAGGCAGCTGGGTTTGCCATCATTGTGTCTCAAACCATCACAGAATCCAGGATAAACAGAAATTCTTATCTTTCTGATAAGAAAAGAGTATTCCTGGTGGGTACAATCACACAGTACCAGTTCTGGGTAACACCAAAGTGATTTCAGCGTGATGGGCAAGTAATTAATTATTTGAGCAAATAATTAATTATCCCAGCTCCAGGGGCAGAAATGGTCGTGAGAGCTTGTTTGGTAAATTTGGTGCCCAAATTCTCCCCAGGACCTTCTGTGTCCTGCAGATCAGTGTGGAAAAAGTAGAGATTTACCCCAGGAATTTGTAATTCCATCCCTTCTGTCTTTTCCCTCTTCCCCTGTGCCACCAAATGCTGCCCTTGAAGGCGTCACAAATCCCGTGTGGGCCAGGAGATGTTTGTGCCCAGCATTTGGGACGCTCCCTGAGGATAAACCTGGAGTGAGGCTGGTCCTGCCTTGGTTTATTCCCTAATTCCTTTCCCTGGCTGCTGGGGGGAGCTGAGCACTGCTGCAGTCTGGCCTCGCTTGACTCCAGCGCTCGTGGGTGTTTTAATCTGGTGCCTCACGAGAGAAGTTGTTCCTGCAGAGAGTGTGCAGCTCTCCTGGATTGAAGCCTGGCTGTTTATTTGCAATTTTTTCCAAAAGCAGCCTCCTTTTCCCATTGGGAAGCTCTGCTCTGTGCCAGCCTGTGGCGGGAGGGGTGAGGCCTTTCAGGAGCCTCAGATAAATACAGCAGTAAAAATGGAGTAAATACTCCAGAATTCAGCATTTTCTCCATGCTGGGGGTTCCTTCAGCTGCCCTTGGGGCTGTGTGTGGGGTATCTGCAGCTCTGCAGATATTTGAATTTGGGAATTTGTGTTTCCCTTCTCCAGAAGCTGCATGGGAAGGGGGTTCAGCCTGGTGCCCTCACTTGGGGTGAGCACTCCAGATCTCCAGGGAGCCTGGTAATTTGCTCCCTCTGCCTGAAGATTAAAGCAAATTTTCCTTCATTTCCATATTTAAAAGTGTGTCCATGTCCAGCTGGGAAAGAGGACAATGTCTCAGGTCACTTTGTCCTGGCTTTGACTTCATTCCTAATGCCACCCCTAACTCCATGTTTTATACGTATTCCATTTAATTCAGGAGTTTATATATTATTCATTCCTACTTCCATTATTTCCTGACTTTTTCCCGTTGCCATTTGTTTTTTTCTTTTTCACAACCTGTCTCCTGTTCGCTGGATGTTGAAGTTTTGGTAGTGCTGGATAAATGGATTATTAATGAATTGGTCACGAGCAGCCTGGCTGTCCCCAGGGGCGCATGGGGAGCGGGTGCCTGCTTGGAGCTCACGGATCTGATGGGAAATTGGCCCCAAAAAGGGATTTACTGGAGCGTGGTGTTGGGTTTGTGCTGCTGGGAGAGTCAGTCGGGGCTGGGCAGGCTGGCTGGGGACTCCAGGCTCTGCTTTCTGCTCTGCTTTCCAGCACAGAAGGTGGAATAGTAATTTATTATCTGACATTCTTGTAAAACAGATGGAAACCACTCTGCCTGTGAATTTGCAAGGGAAAGGATTGTGGGAGCAGGCTTTGCATATGTCCTTCCCCCCTCGGTTTTTTTTGCATGCTTAGGAAAACAACAGTGAAGTCATTCCTTGTTGTTGGAAGGAAACTTGTGTGGTGTTCCCACTCCTGCTCTGGAGATGGATGAAAATTCTCCAAACCATCCATTCTGAACATGGTAAATGGATTGAAGAAATGTGAATAAAATAACTGAGAAGTACAAATGAGCTCTGCGAGTTCTGCTTGGTTCTCATCCCACGTTTGCATTTTTTAGTAGAAAAAACCTCTCTTGGATATAATGTTCTGGTGAAGAAAGAGGAGATGTTAATGCTAAAAACTTCTAATTAAAAGCTGAGCAGGTGAACAAAAGGCTGAGGATCAGTGAGCAGTGAACGTGCCCTTTGCAGCAGTGACATGTTTGTGTTGTAGTTTTCGTTTGTTTGTAGTTTCTTTCAAGAGGGCAATGAATTCACTTGTTTCTTTGTTTTGGTGGGGATGTTTTTGCCTCCATTGTGTTTCACCCCAGGGAGCTCTCACCCTGCAAAGATAAGAGAGGGGCTGTGGCTGTGTGAGGGCTGCAGTGCAGATAGGAGAACTTGGAAATTGGGATTTTGCTGCTTTGGGCAGCTCAGTGCCCTCTGGGTGTGTGCCCTGCGCTCTCCAGGCTGGGATCAGACCCTGCAGAGGCTCCTAAAACGCAGGAACAGCAGCAGGGTTTGTGAGTGGAGCTGGAGCTTTTCCCCTGGAGAAGGAATCGGACAGATGGGTGCTTAACCTAAATCCCCTGAATTCCCTAGGGACACCTGGCCCGGGCTGCTCCCCGTGCTCAGAGCTGCTGTGGGAGGTGTGTGAGCGCTTTATTCCCAGGGGAGCATGGCCAGAGCTGCTGTGGGAGGTGTGTGAGCGCTTTATTCCTGTCCCTGGGAGCCCTGCAGGGGAACAGGGACAGGCAGCTCCAGAGGAGAGGGCTCCGAGCATCTCCTCATCCCTGGGCAATCCCAGCACAAACCTAATTCCATTTACAGCTTTGGTTACAACTCCAAGGAATGGCTGGGTGTCCCTTCTCACTGAAAATCCAAACGTGGCACGAACGTTGACTGGAGATAAGTGGGAAACTCTCAGCCATGCACTGCCAGTGCCTTCCCGTGTTTTACATCAACCACTTGCATCCATCTTCTCATTTACAGGATATTTTCACCATCTGAGGGGTAATTTTCATCTCTGTAGCTCTGCCTTTCTGCTTCCCATCACAGCAGGGCCCACGATCTCCGAATTTCATCCCTGAATTTCCTCCTGTAAGAGGGAGATGCCAGTGCAGTGATTGCCCCTGGAAATGAGGAGCCCCTGCACTTCTGATCCTGCTGCAGGATCACAAAATCCCATTTTAAATCGTGGTGCCATTGCTGCAGGACCAGAAAATCCCACTTTAAATCGTGGTGCCATTGCTGCAGGATCACAAAATGCCATTTTAAATCGTGGTGCCATTGCTGCAGGATCACAAAATCCCACTTTAAATCGTGGTGCCATTGCTGCAGGATCACAAAATCCCACTTTAAATCGTGGTGCCATTGCTGCAGGATCACAAAATCCCACTTTAAATCGTGGTGCCATTGCTGCAGGATCACAAAATTCCACTTTAAATCGTGGTGCCATTGCTGCAGGATCACAAAATCCCACTTTAAATCGTGGTGCCATTGCTGCAGGATCACAAAATCCCATTTTAAATCGTGGTGCCATTGCTGCAGGATCACAAAATCCCATTTTAAATCGTGGTGCCATTGCCAATTCATCAAAGGCAGGCACGACCCCCGTGTTCCTTGTTGTGGTGCCCATTGGGAGCAGCTGCACGGTGGGCTTTGATGTCTTGGGAGGACAAAGGGATCACTGTTCCAGCTCCAAACTGCCCTTTCCTTGCTGTTCTCTTTGTTTTCGTGGGCTCTGGGAGTGGGGAAGACGTGAGGGGGAACACGAGATGTAAATCTGTGGCAGGAAATTGCTCACAAATGGCATCACTGGAACGTCAGGATTTTAGCAGGGATGCACTTGGAAGGCAGCAGAATTTTAATGCTGGCAAGTAAATGAGGATGAAGGGGAAAATTGTCCTCGTTGAAGAGGGGAAAATCCAGCTTAATTCAGAGCAAAGTGTAATTAAGGGGGAGAAGACTTCTGGCATAGATGGAGAGAGCTGAGAGATTGCAGGAAAAGTTCTTGTGCACAAATGAAATTCATCTATTTCTGTCTGGTTTTTCTGGAGAACATGCCCACGTTTTCCTGGGCTATTTTATGAAGTGGACACCCAGCAAGTTTGAGTAATTCCCTCCTGATTTGTGCAGCGAAGGAGGCGTCTCTATGCAGAAAATTTGAATTTTTGCAAAGTGAGGTGCTTTAAAAACAGCAGAAAAAGCAGAGGTGGTGGATCCTTGTGTTTCTGAGGAGGAAGGAATTGGGAGGGATGGGGATGGGATAATGGGGTGCCAGAAGCACCATCCCAGTGGTTGGGGTGTAAAAGAACACTCCAAAATGTTTCTTTCTCTTCTCTCCCTAAAATCTCTCATTATTTGCCTCACACCCCCCAAAACTTAAGCTCAGAGATAAATTCTTATTTCTGTTCTCCCCATAATTCGGTGTCAGGATCCCCATGAGTCACCTCCTCCGAGGGTTTTTGTTGCTGTTCACTAAATGACAGAAGTGACTGAATTCCTGCTTGCAGGCATGTAGGAGATCCCACATTTCTGGTGCCATCTGTTACCAAACTTTGCGGGTTTTGTTTTTCCCAGTTTGCAGCAATTTGAGGGAGAGTGGGGGAAATAGAGCAGGTGATTAAAAAGAGGATTCAAGTGATGCAAAACACTGGGAAAAGTGACCAGGAAAAGAAGAGTGTCTGGTGAGGGGCTTTAGTAAATTCAGCAGCCTCTGGCAGGAGATGCTTTTACTCAAATATTCTCCCCAAACCCGCAGGTCACTCACCGTATTCACCAATTTTAACTTTCTTTCTTTTCACTTGTGTGTGGCTGCAGTTGCAGCTCATTATCTGTGTTGTGATGAAGGCAGGGGTGAGCATGTCCCAGGAGGTGGTGGCTGATAACAAAAATCACCTTTGCATGTGAGCTCTGAGCGCAGGCAGGGCTCCAGAGTGCATTTTTTAATGAGCTCACCCCGTGGAAAGATCCATTGTTCCCTCCACACACAATTGCTGGCTTGTGCTGTTTGGAGTTCTCTGCTTGGGCAGAATTGTCCTCTGGGTTTGGCTTTTTTTTCAGCAGATACAAAAAAAAAGGAGAATAAACAACCCCATCCAAATACATATTTAATTATTAGTGTTTTAGTGATACAAAGCTGCCACTTGTGATGTGATGCTGGAAGCAGACTTTTGAACAAGGATGAGCAAACAACACTTTGTGTTTTTCCCACAGGGGAAGAAAATGTTTCTTAAAACTGAAATCCCCCGTCATTCATGAGTCAGGGCTGATTTTAGGAAGGAGTTGATTGGACGTGAATTACGTAGATGCTACTCCAGAGCTGAAATTATCTTGGGTTACTGTGGGTATTTTTATCTGTGCAGCTGCAGGATTGAAGGCAGAGCCGTGCCTACAGCTCTGCTTTCTGTAAAGAAGAATTTATAACAGAACATTTTAATCTTTTCCTTCAAATATTCAATTAGCAAGCTTTGATTCTTATCTTTTTCTGTCACACAGACAGATTCCACCTGCACTTTGGATTCCCTGATTGGACTGAATTAGGCACCAAATCCTTTTTTCCCCTCGTTGCATGGAGTGTGTGTGAATTCTCTGGGCACATCTGTCCCCAGATGTGGGCGTCAGGTTTGGTTCAAGGTCGTGGCTTTGGCTGTTCCTGCATTGAACCTGGGATTATTTGGGGTATCTCAGAGTGGAATTGTGCTTAAACCTGAAACAGGAGCAGATGGATCTCAGCTGGTCCCATGGGGGCTCCTGGGGCTCCTCAAAGTCTGGGTTTGTACACCCTAAACCCTTTTATCCTGTTACAGCCTGGATTTTTTTTTTTAATTTTTTTTTTTTTCCTGGAAGGCACAGCACATTTCTTACGAGCTGTGAATGATCTTGTTCAGGTATTTTTGGAACCTTTGGGGAGGAGCAGCCTGAATTGTTCCTATTCTGCTCCTCACCTCACAGTGAGTGCCCAGATGCAGGGAATAATGGACATGACAATCACAGATCAGCTTTGGCTGCCCTGCCCCGTGTAAGGTATTATTAGCTGTGCTGAGCATCCAATCCAGCCAAATCCAGCAGCTAATCCGGTTGTTTAAAGGAAATTCTCATGCTGCACAGTGTCAGAAATGTTTGTTAGTGCTTCTGTGCATGTTGTGTGGTTCCTGAGTATTTTGGTTTAACCTGAGCTGCCTTCGGGGTGATTTTATTTGCTGGAATGCCACTTGGACTGGCCTGGGTAAAGGAAATAAATCAATGTAACAGTGACAGCTCAGGGGAGAGCAGCCCTGGCTGCTGCTGCTGTGGTGGAACTCAACAAAATGAGCATTTCTGAAGCGCAGAAGGTGAGATGAAAAGTGTTAGTCAGAGGAAAATGATGAACAATGAGGAGCTGTTCTTTAAAAAAAAACCCTTGCAAGCTTCACTTGGTGGTCTCAGTGTGGAAGACACAAAGTCTGGAGCTGGGAGTGATTATTTTCTGCAGGGCTGTGTCCTGCACCCAGGGCTGTGTCCTGCACCCCGGGGTTTGTCCTGCACCCAGAGCTGCTGCTGGCTCCAGGGGTGTTGTCTTGCCTGATAAAATGGGATATTCCAGGAGGGGCAGTTTTCTGCCCACGCTGGATTTTCTGCTCTTAAAAACAAAATTCCAGCTGGGAGCATCTTGCAGAGCACGTCCTGGGTTTCCCAGTGCCACAGCATCAGCCTGGGCTGCTCCTCAGAGCTTCCACCTGCACAGGCTGATGTCGAATCAAACATACATTAAATAAATCCCTTGCATTTCTGTGGCCTGGGATGTCCTGTTAGACACAGCTGCTCCCACCTTTTATAACCCATTCCCCTCTTTATACCATTTTCTCTGTGTTCTGTGTTGTTCTCTGATGCTCAGAGAAGTTTTTGCCATCTTTGCATCGAGTTCTTCCCCTCCAGGTGCTCCTGGAGAGCTCTGTGGAGATCTGATTACCCCATTTTGTTTTTGGTTTTGTTTTTGTTTTACAGGATCTGGATTTCAGGGGGAAAACCAAAGCACCCCAGTAAAAACCCCTCTCCCTGGGGAACTCCACGCCCAAATTCCTGCCCAACCTGCAATGCACACGCTTTACCAAAAATGCCATTTCTGACAAAGGTGCCCAGATGATGTAAAATGAACATGAAAACACTGCTGAGCACAGATGCCCTTTTCCAGCACTGGGGTTCCTTGTGCAAGGAAAAGCATCCCATGCAGCAGGGGAGGGAGAACGGAAATTATGGGATGCCAGCAGTGCTCTATAGGAGCCTTTCACTGCCTGCCCACAGAGCACTTCCAGAAAAACTCGGAGCCAACACTTCCCTTGGCAGCAGCTGCTTGATTTTTTATTTTTTTTAAAGTTAATTTAAATTATCTCCTCCTGCAGACAATCTTGACTCGATGTCCTTGGTTTCAGACTTCTCCAAACCAGGCACACGAGGCTGTTCCCGTTGGATGTGAGCAGCTTAAATCCCTGGGAGTCCTTGGTTCTGGGGAGGATTTTGGCACTGCTGGGATTTATTTTTTCCTCCCAATAATGTGATGTTGCTAGAATTTTCCATGAGTGGGAAAGCTTGTCCTTATGTATCTTTTTCTGAAGTTGTGTGGTTGAGGGGGTTTGGAACAGCCCCTGAAATAACTGACAGGACCTGGAATATCTGAATGGAACGGGGAGGCTGCTGAGTCCCTGGGAATGGGGAAATCCCTGGAATTTTGGGAAGCACTTTGGGGTCACAGGTGGCTTCCAGGATTCCTGTAACTGGAGAGAAAGCTGATTTATCCCATTTTTCCCTGCTCAAGAGCCATTCCTGAGCCCTCAGACAGGCTGCTGTCACTGGGAACAGATTTCCCTTTGAGGGAGGGAGGGAGATCTGGAATCTGAAATTCCTGGAAGGAATTTCTTGCTCCCAAGGTGTGGGGAGGCTGCAGAGCTTCCTTGCATGTCCGACGTCTGCCAGGGACAGACGTGCAAATTGTGCTTTAAAAATGAGAATTGTGCCCACAAAACAAGCACTGAGCTGTGAAGGAAGGCAGGGCTCTGTGCAGGGAACAGAATGTGCCTGTTCTCAGGGCAGGAATTCCAGTGTTTGGCTTTCTGATTGATTTTTAATTGCTATAAATAGTGCCCTGTGTGTGTGTGTGGAAGGCTCTCAGGGGTTGTGCTGGATTTAAAACACCTTTCTCACCGTGCCACTTGCATTTCCAGTCGGGTTCTTTTCTCTTACCTGATGTAACATCGTGCCAAAGGTGTTTCCTTTATTCTGTAAGGAGATTTTATTGTTAATCCAGCGTGTCCCAGGCAGAGAGGCTGGAGGAGGGCACTGGGAGCTGTCCCTCCCTGCCAGCCTCAGCCTCTGGGAATTTGGGATTATTTCTGGAGGAGCTGGGATTCTCAAACCCACCTGGAGTTTCTCCTGTTCATAACTGAACAAAACTTCTGGGGGTTCTTTGCACATCTGCTTGGAAAGGAACCCCTGGAGTGCCCGTGGGCTGTAATTAGTGGCTGTGGCTCTAATGAAGGTGGCAGTGTCCCACAAGGACAAACCCCATTCCCTCGTTGTTCCTGTCCAGTGGAAGCTCCCAGAGAGGATTTGGCTGCACTTTGTGCCTTGTGATGCCCCAGAATGAACAAGAGACCAATTCATGCCTTGAGTTTCCCTACAGAGACAATATAGAAAATACATAAATTGTACCACTTCTTCTCCCAAACGTATTTCAGTTTGAATTTTCCTTGGTTTCCCTCTTCCTGGATTATAAATCATAATGTCTCTCCCTTTCTTTTTGGTTGCTCCCAAGAGCTGCAGAACATTTTTAAATAATAGAATGTATATTCAGTGCTTTGATGTTGCAAAAAACCCTTGGGATTGTATTTTGGGAGTCAGTGGCTGTGTTGGATCCTTGACTGTGCCATTTCTCTGTGAGAAATCTGCTTTCTGAAATGAACTCTTGAGTGGGACTCACTGCGAAACAAACACAGCTATATGTTATTTACTTTTGAAGGGAAAGAATTATAAAAAAATGGCCTAAAAAGCAACCCAAAGCTGCTTTAGGTTTTAACAGCTCCACACCCAGACAGAAAATGTCGTGGTAGGACATGTGGGGAAGGTGCACTGATTTTTAATCCATGATCAGGGAAGCAGCTCCATCAGCAGTGCCCCTCTAGGATCACTTCTGCACAGCCTTTTCCCTTCCCTCTTCATTTTCACTGCAGCTCATTTTTTCCTGGTGTTTCGTTCTTTATCATCTGTTCCCTTTTCAAAATAATTAAGGAATGAAACATATGATTTATGGCAATTATCTTGCACATTAGAGGGGGGAAATACACAGTTTGTCTGCTTGCTTTGGTGTTTCAGTTTGCAGAGCTGATAAGCAGCCCCAATTTCCTGACACATTCATTTTTTCAAGTTGTTTCAAGAGAATCTGATGTGACACAGTGAACAAAAGACTAATCTAATTTATCTTTTTTATTTTTTTCCTCATCTCTCTCTGTCATCCCTGTAATATTTCTGCTTGGCTGGCTGTGTGTGTGAATGGGTTTTGTGGTGGCATTTCAGTTTTGGGGTGGGGATTGAGGCAGGGAACAAAGTGTCTTCCCCTTCCTTGTGAAGCCAGATTTCAGAATAACACCAAAATCTCTCTGGCTATGAAGCAAACCTCTCATTTCCTGCAGGGAAGGACTCGTGGCATTTTCCAGAACACGTGAGCATTTTCAATAACCAGCAGTGATCATTTTTATTACTGGTTGATCTGCGTGAGGTGATTAAAGAAAGGCAGGTGGGGTGTGCACTCACTGCGTGTTTTGTATGGCACAATGCTCATTATACCTGGAAAAATGGATAATTCCGGGGCTGTGAGGGCTGGATCCATGCAGTGGGAAGAGGAGAAGGAGTGGCAAGGTTTGGTCTGGCAAGGTCCTGTCAGTGCGTGCAGGGCTGTGCCCATGGCCAGCACTGAGATGATCCCAGCACTGCCCGTCCATCTCTGGAGAACCCAAAGGTCTCTGATAATCTCTGCCTGCTGGGCTGAGCTGCCAGAGGTCCCTGATAATCAATTTTGCACCATTCCCATGTCCTCACCCACGGGGCTGCTGCACCCACGGCCTCACGTCCCTTTATCAGCCCCAGCCAAAGCTCAGCTGCCTGGAAAAACACTTTGGTTGGCTTTGGATTCCTTTTCAAGGGGTGAGCAGTGAAATGTGCGTGGAAGGAAGCCCTGCAGACAACAAATGCTGTTTATGTGCTGCTGCTGGATCCAGCCTTAGGAAGTGGCTGAGCCCTGAAAAGAAAGACCGAGGGGTTTTTTCCTAATCCTGTTTTACCTCGTGGCAAAATCTATTCTTGCATCTGTTGGGTTTTAATAGTGCTGGCCCCCAGGCCTTTAAAAATGGCTTTAGAGATGCCTGGTGGCTGTGATGCAGGGAAATCTGCTGTCATTGATGGGCTGTGGGAGGTTTGGGCTCTGTGTTCATCTCCACGATCACGGCGCTGGCAGGGGATGGCAGGACTGCCCCTGGCTCAGGGGTATGGCTCCTGTTCCTGCCCAGAACTGCAGGATTGGGATTAATTGCAATGATTTGGGAATCTCCAGCGCCCTGGCACGACTGGTGCCCTGCTGGACTTGTCACCAGCCTAAAGGAAACATTGAAATAACAAGTCAGGCTGAAGGATCACAGCAGGAGCAGGAGGGTGGGCAGTGTTCTGCTGGAGGTGAAGCAGAATGTCAGGGGCACAGAACAGCTTCAGCATTTCAGTAATTCAGGCTGGGAGAACCTCCTGTCCCACGCTGCTTTCCCCCAAACCCAATCTCCACGCTGCTCTCAGATATTGGGTGTTAGATAAGGTTATTGCATGACTCCTCTGCCTCGCAGAATTTGCCACTTATGAAATGATTCCATTTAGCAGATTAGTTTCTGTAACTGCATATTGCTTTTCATTAAAATTTCATGGGGCTTTTATTTAACATGCACTGGAGCCTTGTTTATGTGGGACCTGTTGAAAGCAAAGTGGATTAGGCCATTTAAACCATGTATAATCCATTCCCTGTGGACTTGTGTCTCCTCCTGCCTGTTCCCTGTCCCTGTGCATCCATCCTGCAAGGAGCAGGAGTTTTGCATTTGCTGCACAAGAAATCAGCAGTGCTTTAATTGCGTGGTAACAAATTTGTTCCAGGCCTGAGTTCCCAACTTTGCTGGGTACTGAGAGCCCAGTTTTGGCTCTGGAGTGGTGCCAGTTCTCGTTTGCAGTAGCTGGCTGCTATTTCCATGGAGGTTTCTGCCTTGTTTTCATGGATCCAGGGCAGGTATTTAATTATTTGTTTGGAGGCTCCACTTTGTTTAATGGTTTGTCCGCTGTGTTTGGCTAAGTCAGCAAGGCAGTGCTTGGGTTTGTTCCTTGCCCTTTCCGAGGGTTTTTTGTGTTTATTCCCACTGATCACACAGGCCCTGGCACTGAATTTGGGGAGGGTTGGATCCGTGCTGGGTTCCCCACGTTGGCAGCGTGGGGAGGAGCAGGGAGCCCACGGAACACGAGCTCGGGCACTTTGTCCCCAGCTGATTCCTGCCCAGCACAGGGCGGGATGCTCCCGGGATCCTGGGATTGAGCTGGGGTTCACTTTGGGGAAATCTGAAATCTGAAATTCAGTTTTCATCCTTCCCCAAGCTCCTTAATTACAGACCCAGCCTGTCGTGTCAGGGAAGAGGGGAGCTCATTCCTGCTGAGAAATATTTCTATCCCCACGCATTTTTAGGGGAAAAAGGGAATTTCAGATGCAAATTCATCTTGGAATCATGCAGGGGATTCAGCCCATTGCTGGCTTGGGCAGAATTATTGACACCTCCTGCAGCATCCTCCTTCTGCAGGAGATTGTTTCCCCCTCAGTTTCATCCATTAATTGGTTATAAATGTCCAGCTTCAGTTTTAATGCTCTCTCCACTTACTCCTGATGTCTCATTTGGCCGTGGGGTTTGAAATCATTTCTCACAGCTCCCTCTTAAAGCCCCTGGCTTTGGGATTGTTGTGCTCCAAAAGCTTTTTTCAAGGCTGTTTCAGTGGTTCCTTGGAGAGCAGAGCTCTGATCTTGGGGAAATTCCAGCCTGGATCAGCTCCTGCTCCCCTCTGCCCTTGCAGGAGCTGTCAGGGAGGTGATGGGAGGCTCGGGATCGATGTCAGGAGGTGGAGGAGTCACTGGTGAGGATTTTGGGTGGCATTCCACAATTTACCACTGCCATTCCCGTGGGAATTTCCACTGTGGTTTTACCAAGGCAGGATCTGCAGTGCTGTAAAATCCACTGTAAAATATCTGGGGCTGAGGGAAGATAACCAGCAGGAGAAGCTGCTCGAGAAGTGCAGGATGGAGCCTTTAATACTCATTTATCGGGTGGGATGCTGAATTTTAGCTGTTGATCCATGTGGTGGGATCTGCAGGAATGACAGAGGATGGATAATTCCTGATTCCTGCTTTTTTCCTGCTCCTGCTGAGCTCCTGTGGCCCCCAAGGTGCAGCAGAGCCCTTTGGAGGAGCTCTTTGCTGCTGAAATGGCTCCTGGTGTGTGCAATAGGTTGTCACTTGTAGCTCTTCTTGATTTGCAGCGTCTTTATCCTCTGGAAGGTGATAAAATAAGGCCAAAAAATCCAGAGGCGTTTTCCTTTCTAAGCCTCCTTTCTCCCGGCTTCTGAAATGTATTTATGCACAGGGCTCCCTCCTAACAAAGGCCTCTTTGAGGGTCCTGTGGTCGTCTAACATTCCCTCCTTTCACATGAAATTAAGGGCTGTGATTTACTGCAGTGACCTGAGTGCCTGAGTGCTCTCATTTACAGCCAGCCCGGCTTCTTTTTTGTGTGTGTGTGTGTTTTTTTCGGGTTTTTTTCCCCCTTTTTTCCCCCTTTTTTTCCCTTTTTTTCCCCCCTTTTTTTCCTTCCCCCCCCTTTTTTTTCTTTTGTATTTTTCTATTTTTTGTTCTTTTTTTTTTCTTTTTTTTTTCCTTTCTCCTTCCCCTTTTTTTTCTTTTTTTTTTTTTTTTTTTTTTTTTTTGAGGGGAGAATGTTTTTCATGCCTCCCATGGGTGCTTTAGTTGTGCAAACATCCTGTGAGGGCTGTGCTGGTGTCACACAGCTTCCAGTGCCTGTGCTGGGCTCCCTTGCAGATTTTTTGGGTTTTCCCCTGGCTTTTCATCCCGTGAAGAAAGGGCACAGATTTATTTATTCTCATTAACCAATGCACAGATTTCTTTTGGATTTCTGATGGAAGGCACAGAGTGGGGAGGTTTGGGGTGACTCTGTCCCAACTTTCTGCTCAGCATCCTTAGGAAATAATGATTTTCATCCCTCCAGAGCTGGTTTAGATCTTTATCCACCCCGACAAGGGACCTGCAGCTGCTCCATCCTTCCCCCTGCAGCATTTTTGGGGTGCACCTGCTGTCCCTGGCTCCTTTCATTTCTGGAATTTTGGAAGTTCGAACACATTCAGATTTTTCTCCTTGGCAGCCAGAATTTTTTATAAAATCCCAGGTATTTTCAGGGTGTTTCATAGAGAATGTTGTTTAAATCAAGGGGGTCATGCAATTCTCTTTCCTTTTATTGAAAACAACCCTCCAGAAGCCCATTAATTTTTGGAAGGACACTGGTTAACCACAGAAGAAACCCTGCAATGCAGATGGTGCCCAAAAGCACCGAGCATTGCACAAGATTTGGCTTCTTCTCTTAGACTTGCTAACAAAAACACATATTGGATCCTGTTGGGCTTCTTGCAGAGAAATCTGATTTTCTAGGTGGAGTTGGCAGGAGGTTTGTAGGGTATCACAATCTGGGGCTTCTTCCACCCCTGCTGCCACCTCCTCCTCTCACAGCATTTCTCCCAGAATTGTTGTTTCTGTGGAAAGCCCAGGAGTCTTTCTCACTCGAAATATTCTGTGCTGTGTTGTGAGGAGAGTGAGGCTGTCAGGACTGCCCGGTGGGGTTTGGAGTTTCCTTTTTCTCTCCTGTTTTTTTCTTTCTTTCCTGCTGTGGGATCTGCCTTTTCCCTAGCAGGTGGTGGAGGAGGAGGGCTGGGCTGCTGGCAGTCCCCAGGGAGAGTGTGATAGAGATTGCATTAAAACCTTGGTTAATTGGTGACTGTCTGCCCTGATCAGCCTGGCTGGGGGGAACTCCTCGGGTGCCTCTCCCAGGAGCTGTTCTACAGCAAGAAATAGAAATTCAGCTCAGGACTTGCACAAGAAAGGGAAAAAAAGGCCAGAACTGGGATGGGAAAAAAGGAATTGATTCCTTTCCTTTAACCACGGTTGAGTTTCTGTTGGGTGCAGCTCCCAGCCCGTGGCTTTGCTTTGCTGATATTTCCCCCTGCCTTTAGCCGGATGAGCTGTCCAATAAAAGATGGAAATGCAGTTTTTTTGCAGAGTCCCAGGGTGAAGCGTGGTGGGTCAGGACAGAGGCTCAGGAGGTGCTGCAAATGTCCCTCTGGTTTGCTGCTGTTTATTATGCTTGGCATGCAGCACAAGCTCATTGAAAAGTGCTGGAATTACCCTTGGCAGTGAAATCCTTCTGCTTGCTGTGGTCTGTGGCGCTTGCCTTTGTTTTAAGAAGTTTTTCCACTCAAATTTTCAGTGTGGTGCTCCCTTGGATGTGGCGCTGCAGTTGCGTTGCTCTGTCATCTTCTGTCTCCTTTTCTTCCTCTTATTTTTATCTGTCCTTGTCTGTCTTGTCCTTCACTCCAGCAGAAACAAAACGCCCTTTGTGGCTGTAAACCCGGCGTGCCAAATACTTTGAATAACCGTAGCGCTGCACGAGTGAATGTAAAACATAAAAGCGCCAGTAAATTCCTTTTAATGCCATCCTATAACAACAAGAATTCCCATTTTAATAACTGGGGCAGGGGAAGGGTTGACCTCGTTGTTTGATGCAAGCATTAACTTGCTTGGCTGGGTTGGAGGTGGTGTTTAACTCCGCGGCCATTTGGTGTTAATGATGCTGCATTCATTAACATCCCAATGAGAGCGCTTTGCACCCTGATTGTTCCCTTACCTGAGTCGCTGCTTTAATCCGGGCTGGGACTGAGCAGTTTTATTGCCTTTGTTGTGCCTGGGGAAGGGAAGGGCACTGGGAGCACACGGGTCAGGCATTGCACACTCCCACCCTGCCCCACACACGGCTGGATAAATCATTTGGTGTTCTGTTAGCAATACAAGGTGGCACAGAATATTCTATGCGGGTTTTGTGTCATCATCTCATTTAAATTTCCCGGTTTACCTCCTTTGACCTCCTTCACTCATTCCCGCTCTCTGCTTTGCTGGTGGTTGGGGTTGGTACATGGAATTATTTTGATTCCCCTGCACTTCCTTTTCTCCTCAGAGATGAAAGAGCAAAGATTCTAAATGAGGGAATATGAAAAAAGATTAATGATTTGATGGATAATTTCAAAAGAAAGAGACCTGACTTCAGTAACCACTTGGAATTTGAGGCACTTGTAGATCATAATGGGGAGATGTGGGGTGAAAATGAGACAGCACAGGTCTGTAACTCTCAGAACACAACTGCACCTCCTGCTCCACATTCCCGACTTTTCTGGGGGATGCAGATCATTTCCAAAGCTTTGTTGTACACCTGAAATAGCACTGGGGCAGCATGAGCAGGCTCCAAGGTTTGGGTTAGTGATGTATGTGTATGGAAAGCATCCAGCAGAGCTGTTCTGGGATCCAGCCCCGATCCTGCCCTGGGAATGAGGGAGCACATCCCAGTGGAAGGGGCTGGAGCTGCTGCAGGGCAGGCACCAAAATCTCCAGGCCCGAGGTGTTCAGGGCCAGTGCTAAATGAGAGCTGGGGCTTGAGCATGGAGCCTGGAGGAGAAGAACTTCACTGCAGAAATCCTGCCTGGGACCTTTCATTTATGCCCCAGTGGTCGTGGTGAGCACTGTGGCGTGTCAGATCTTTGTGTTTAATTGCAGTGCCACTGATTGCATCCTGCAGAGGGCTCAGGCAGTGCCCAGCTCCTCTCTGCCCCTGCCTGGCCCTGCTGGACGTGTCTGGGTGGAAATCCCTCTCCATGGGGTCCTGGATTCGGGTCTGGAGCTCCAGGCCATTGCTGGCAAGGCAGGGCTGAGAGCAGCCAGAGCCTCTGTCCCCATGGCAGGGCCTCCATCCCTGGGCATCCTCCAGTGAGTCTGGAGACCCTGATGCTGAGTGAGAGGGGGAAAATAACCCTAAAAGGCTGGGAAAGGGATTTCCCTTTTCCTTTGTGCATTCTATTTGAGAGCCTGTAGGACTGGGAGCTGGCAGTCTGCAAATCTGGGGTGAAAATCATGGAATTGATGAAGGATTTGGGCTGGAAGGGACCCTAAAACCCACCCAGTGCCACCCCTGCCGTGGGCAGGGACACCTTCCCCTATCCCAGACTGTTCCCAGCCATGCCCAGCCTGGCCTTGGACACTTCCAGGGATGCTTTTTTTGAATGCTCACCCTGTGGGTTCAGGAAAGAAAAGTCTTCAAACCCAAAACCAGCCCTTGGTAATGATGAGTTAGTGACCAAGTCGAGCTTGTTTGGAAGAACTGGGGTAATTTTGCTGTCAGGAAATTAGAAGGCATTTTGGTGGGTTGTGGGGTGGCACAAAGAAATGCTGGAAGTGTCTGAGTGGGATCTGGAGAGTGGAGCAAGGACCTCTCCCACATTTCTGATCCAACAAAGAGTGACCAGGCAGATGCAGCAGGGAAGGTAGTGCTGAATTTCGGCTGGGTTGGGTTTTCCCCCTTTTTTCCTTGGTATTGCAAATGTTGATCTGTTTCCAGTGTTCCACAGGAATCTGCTGTGGCATTTTTGGGGTCCCAAGCTGAGGCCATCATTTGTTGTTAGTGCCGGCTCTGCCTCCTGCTTTGGAAACTCCTGGGTTGGGTTTTCATTTTGAGCTGACCCAAGCAGAGCAGAAGCACTTTGGGATGGGTGGACAAGCTTTTCTCTCCCATCCAATGGCTCTGGGATGAGGAATGTTGATTATTTTACCTCCCTGGCCTGCATTGTGCTCGTGCTTCTTGCAGCCTGTCCGAGCTGCTTTTCCCTCCTGCGGAGGGGCCACGTTCATGGGATTTCATTGTGGGATCCAGGAGCACAAAAATAAACCCCTCCACGCTGGAGAGAGCTTCCCAGCCCCGCTGTGGTCTTCATTCCAGCACAGCAAGCAGTTGTTAGTGGCAGCAGAAATGTCTCCCAGAGATGCAGAAATAGCAGTGGCAGAGCTGGGCAGCTGTGGGGGGAACGGGGCAGGGACCCATCTGCTCCTGACAGAAATGGAGGGACAGGACAGCAGGGGCTGCTGCCTGCTTGCACTCCTCCCTTTCTGCATCTCCCCAGAATATCCTGAGCTGGAGCCACCAGGATCAGCCAAGTCCAGGTCCTGGCCCTGCACAGACACCCCAAAACCCCCAGCAGAGAGGGGCAGGAAGAAAATGTTCCAGTTCCATCCCATCCAGAACCTTCCACCATGGCTGGTTTCGTGCTGCCTGTCCACACAGTTGTGGATGGGCAATGTTGTGGTGTTCCAAATTAGGTTTTGTACTGCTCAAATTCCTTTTTTTCAGCCTGAAATGATGGGGAGGGTTTGCTATGCGTTCATTTTTGTGTTCCTGGTGCTGTGCACAGCCCTGGCTCTGGGTGAGGCTGGGAAATGCAGGGCTGGGGTTTGGGCTGCAGAAACGAACATTGGCTCTGGTGGTGGAGATGAAAGCAGGATATTGTATCTGGGACATTCAGCTGTGCTCCCACTGCTCCCTGGGGATGTTTGAAAGTAAAGAGCAATTAATGCTGGTGATTCCAGGAGGGTTTGTGGTGGCGCAGGGGTTGTGGCCGTGCGGTGACTCTTGGGTTTGTCCTTTCAGCACAGTCCCTGCATCGATCCCTGCTGTGTGGCTGGCTTTGGGTTTGTCATTTTGGGGACATTTTCGTTCTGCTGCTGCTCTCAGAGGACATTTCTGTCACTGCTGCTGCCTTGTCTGTATTCCAGAACAGTGCTGCTGTTCTTGTGCTGTCATTTCACACCCTGGAGAGGAACAGGGGGTGTGGGAGGGGAGGAATTCAGCAGGAATCCCCAGGTGCTTTAAAGGTCTTTGCCCTCACAGATCACTGAGCATCTCCTTCCCTTGCTGTTCCCTTTCAGTGAGCAGTCCTTACACCATAATTCCAATTAAAACATCGTCAGTACCAGGAGAACGTGGTAAACCTGATTACATGAGGTAGCCCTGCTGTTGGCATCACTCAAACACATCAAAGTCATCTCCAGATTTTGGGACTTGTGACCCTGAGCAAAAATCATCCCTGAGCTGGAAGGGACTCAGAAAGGTCACCAAGTCCCCCTGTGCCTGGCAGGGGTGCCCAGCAGTGTCCCCTGTGCCTGGCAGGGGTGCCCAGCAGTGTCCCCTGTGTCTGGCAGGGGTGCCCAGCAGTGTCCCCTGTGCCTGGCAGGGGTGGTGGTTCCAGAATTCAGCAGATTCGTGTGTGGAATGAAGGAAATCACAAGGCAGCTGGAGGTGTAAATCCTGGTGGAGCACTCGCAGCCTTTAGCAAGCAGGGGTCAGGTGCAGCGTGTCCCTGGATGTTCATTAGCCCAGGGATTAACCCTGCCTGCTTCTCTCTCCAAAGCTGCTGCTGCCCCTGGGGAGCCCAGGTATTGCCCTGGCTGCCCCCTGCCCTGCAGGTGGCACCGAGAAAAGCTCTTTAAACACAGCATCCCCTGCTCTGAGGGGCTCAGCTGCATGTCCAGGTGATCCCAGAGCCTGCTCAGGGAGCACATCCCGATAAAAGGGCTGGAGCTGAGGCTGCAGGGCAGGCACCAAAACCTCCAGACACGAGGTGCCAGTGCTCAGTGTGTGTACATCGAAATCAGGGGCTGGGGGTTGATTCTGCATGGAAGCTAAAGGAGAAAAACTTCATCAGAGAAATCCTGCCTTGGACCTTTAATTTATGTCCCAATATTCTGAAAGGCGTGGTTAACACTCAGTTTAATTAGCTCTTTCTGGTTAATTGTAGTGCCACTAATTTCCAGCTTTTTCTGTCAGCAGTTGGACCAAATTGTTCTGGTATTTCCCTCCAGTGAGGAGAAGTTTTGGAGGAGATAAAGTGGGAGTGCAGCAGAGTGCAAAGCTGGGAGAACAGCAGAGTGCTGGGTTGATGTGTGTGGCTTGCCTGGGATTACAGATTTGTGCTTAATTTCGGTCATTCCTTTTGGCAGAGTCGCAGTGGTTTCAGCACAGATTCAAAGCTTCATGGCTTTCATACAAGGCAGCCCCTTGGTCGTGGCAGGATGAGCTGTGGCTTAGGCTGAGCTCTCTGAATTTACAGCCTGGCCCTGTTATTTTCCTGCTGGAGGGTTCCTTTGGATGGGGTGTTTCTGTCTGCAGCATAAATTAAACATGCTGAGCACGTGGGGCCTGAGGCCACTGCTCTGACTTCAGTCAAACCCAGAGAGAGCAAGGCACTGAGGAGATGGAAATCAGGATATGGCATTGGAGGAATAAAGAAAGCAGCTCTGAGCTGTATCTGTGCCCTGGGTGTTTGGATCTGTGTGAGATGATGAATCTCTGTGTGTGCTTCTGTATTTTATTGGGTTTTTTGCAGAGATCTTTCTAAAAGCAGTGTCATGTCAAGCACCCAGCAGCAGTAGGGGTCTGGTTCACTTTTCCTCAGTTTTGCCTCTGTCCTGTGTTTTGCTGCACAAGGAGAAGTGTGAAAATCCAGTTGTGTTTGGGGGTCACTGAAGGTTTTCTTCTGGTGCTTACATGGAGTAAATTCTTTTAAGTCTTGGAGTAAATTCTTGCAAGTAGGAGTGAGTCGTTTCAAGACCAGGAGAGGTTCAGAGCTGAACTCCTGACACCTCTCTTAAGTTTTGGGGCACAAAAGCTCAGCTGAGACATTCTTTGTCTGCCTTGCATAACTTATGAGTTGCAGTGATTAAATTTCCTGTGTTTGCTGGGCTGAATTCCCCCTGGGTTTCCAGGAGACTTCCCCGAGGACCGTGGATGAAGCCTTTTCTTGGCTCCTGGCAATCTGGGGAGTGTTTATCCTGTCAGTCACAGCTGATGCTTAAGGCCTTTGGATACCCTGCCTGGGTTCAGATTCTTTTTGTTTCTTCCTTGGCATCACCGAATTTTGAGCTGCTGGAGCTGTCAATGATGTCTAAATTGGGGTTGTGTAAACTCCTCCTGCTCCGTGCATTGGCTGGATGAGGAGGGGCTCTGATTTATTGCCTTTACCTTGGCTTTATTGTGGCAGCCAGAGAGCTGAGACAGTGGTGAGCAGCAGAGAGCAGTAAACAAGCTCAGTTCTCTCTTGCCTGCAGGGATTTTTGGTTCCTATGCTTGCTGAGCAAATAGGGCGGTGTATTAGCATGTTATCCTTCCCCGTCTTGTGCCTTCTGTTTCCATTATAATAATATTTCAGTTTTTATTCAGTGGATGCTGTTAATGATTCTAATAGTCCCGGTGATATTGGGGAGGTTCTCTCAGTGTGGTGCTTGCAAAAGGTCTCACGGTTAACACACACTTGAAATGTTACCCACAGATTCCAGTGGTGTTTCCAGCAGCACTGATGTTTTTAGCACGTCCCCAGATTCCCAGAAACATCTTCATGATCTTAATTTTGGACTGACCCAAAGCCCTGTGGCAGGGCTTTGGCCCTGGGCTAAGGTGGTTTCCTTCATCAGCACTGAGGGCTTGTCTCAAAAACGATAAAAATGATAAATTCTGACACGTGCTCTTGTTCTTTAGCCTCCCTCTCTCCCCATGTGGCTTTATTTAGTGAAGCAGCCTCCCCATATTTTTAATGTCGATTAATTTATTAATGAGCTTTCTTCTTCACCTCACATAGTAAGGAGGAAGGAGGCTGTTTAATCTTGCTGTAAGGCAGCATTGGTAATTCCTGTTTCTCACAGAGGAGCCTGGCTACGTCTGTGATTTTCAGTCTGAACTACCCAGTGCTACTCAGCTACCACAGAATTCCCAGGTCCCACCAGCTATGAAAGATTAATTGACACATTAAATAAACTATTGATTTCTGACACTTTACACTTGGCACAGGACGGCTCCAGATACGAATTTAAACTACTGAAATCTACAGCAGTCTCTCCAAAGCACTTTTGTGAGCCACAATTCACGAGAGGCTGTAACTCTCTGAAACACAGGTGGAATATTTGATGTTTCCCCACTGCCAGAGGGCATGGTTGGATGGGATATTGGGAATAAATCCTTCCCTGGGAGGGTGGGATTGCCCAGAGCAGCTGTGGCTGCCCCTGGGTGTGTCCATGGCCAGGCTGGACAGGGCTTGGAGCAGCCTGGGGTAGGGGAAGGTGGAGCTGGATGAGCTTTAGGAGTCCCTTCCCCTTTGGGTGCAGAGCAGCTCAAAACCACAGCCTGGGTGCCTTGAGGATGGGTCCTCCTTCTTCAAGCCCTGTTGTCACCCCTCAGAAACCTCCACCTCCTGCTTGAGCAGTGAGAGCAAAATCCACTTTTGTGCATTTACACCAAATGGTGCTTTAACAACAGCAGAGAGCGGCAGGGCTTGGCTTCTGCACGGCCTGACCTCTTTGGGGACAGAGAACACAGATAAAAACTGCACTCACTGTTTTCTCTCCTCCACCTTTTAGCTGAAATGGAAGAGAGAGGTTTATTCCCCTCCTGAGAATTCCAGTTCGAAGCTGTGATAGGCAGAGGGAGAACTGACTCTGCAGCGTGGGCTGGGATGAGCGTGCAGGACCTGGGCTGAACCTGCAGTGAGAGCTCTGCTGGAGTTCATCATTCCTGGGCAGCAAATACCGAATTTCAGGCTCTGCAGCTGGTTCTGCTTTAACCATGGCTAAGAACACGTCCCCTGAACTAAACCACCACATAAAACGGGCTGGGGAAGGATTGTTCTCAACAGTTCAGGATGCAGTCTCAGGCTAGGAGGGCTGAGGGGGATGGAGCGTGCAGGGAGCAGGGGTTGCTTCCTTTGAGGACAGCCTGGGAGCTCCTGGAGCTGCTCCTGCCTGACAAATGCCGCGTTCTGTGCTCCCCTGGAGGATGCAGTTTGTGCTGCTCAGCTCACTGCCAACACAAACCGGCTGCAGCAAGATCAGCCTTCCATCCTGAGCTTTTACAAATCCTGTTTTTCTCATCTTCTCCGGCTTCTTCCCACAAAGCAGTGACACCTACCCAGATTCCTCTTTCAGCAGGAGATTGTAATTTGCTTGGTTTTTAATTAAAATTGTCCATACTCTGATTTAATGGCTCTATAAAGAATCCTGGCTTACCCTGCCTCAGGTAAATGAAAATATTTGCTGTGGTAAATAGGACTATTAGTTTTATGATCCATAGCAATAAAAAGCTTTTATCAACAATGTCATCAAAAGAGGCATAAAATTGTGTTCCATGTAAAAATACTGAGATGTCTGGGAAGTTTTACTGTGATTCATAAATTTCTGGAGGAAAAGGTGTTAATAGTATTTTTTTGGTGTGCCTTGTGGTCATTTAAAAATTAAAAGCGCTTGTGAGCAGATCTTGTATACATGGAAAGGATGGGGGTCACAGCGTGGACATAATTGGAATTATTCCCTTTTCCCTGCACAGATTCCCTCCATCAGCTTGGACATGTCACTTTGTTCAGGAGCAGAATAATTCGGACTGAAATGAAGCAGAGCACAAACCTCTCTGAATTCCCTGCCCGTGTTTTTGTGCTGCCACAGCTGCCTGGGTCCCTGATTTCAGCTGGCTGGACACGCACACCTTTCCCTGGCGCTTTGAGATGGTCCCCAGGGCTGTGCAGGAGGGCAGGGATGGATGGTGCACGTGGATTTTGGCCAGCAGAGCCCCCTGTCCCTTGGAGGGATAATTTGGATTGTGTTTGGCTTGGAACCTGCTTTGCTTGGAGAAGTATCTCAGGCTGTCCCCTGGTTGTATTTCAGGTTGTTCCCGGCTGTATTTCAGTCTGTTCCGGGCTGTATTTCAGGTTGTTCCCGGCTGTATTTCAGGTTGTTCCCGGCTGTATTTCAGGCTGTTCTCTGGCTGTATTTCAGGCTGTTCCCGGCTGTATTTCAGGCTGTTCCCAGCTGTATTTCAGGCTGTTCCCTGGCTGTATTTCAGGCTGTCCCCTGGTTGTATTTCAGGTTGTTCCCTGGCTGTATTTCGGGTTGTTCCCTGGCTGTATTTCGGGCTGTCCCCCGGCTGTATTTCAGGCTGTATTTTGGGCTGTATTTTGGGCTGTTCCCTGGCTGTATTTCAGGCTGTTCTCTGGCTGTATTTTGGGCTGTTCCCGGCTGTGTTCCAGGCTGTCCCCTGGTTGTATTTCAGGCTGTTCCCGGCTGTGTTCCAGGCTGTCCCCTGGTTGTATTTCAGGCTGTTCCCTGGCTGTATTTCAGGCTGTTCCCGGCTGTATTTCAGGTTGTTCCCGGCTGTATTTCAGGTTGTTCCCGGCTGTATTTCAGGCTGTTCTCTGGCTGTATTTCAGGCTGTTCCCGGCTGTATTTCAGGCTGTTTCCCAGCTGTATTTCAGGTTGTTCCCGGCTGTATTTCAGGCTGTTTCCCAGCTGTATTTCAGGTTGTTCCCGGCTGTATTTCAGGTTGTTCCCGGCTGTATTTCAGGTTGTTCCGGGCTGTATTTCAGGTTGTTCCCGGCTGTATTTCAGGCTGTATTTTGGGCTGTATTTTGGGCTGTTCCCTGGCTGTATTTCAGGCTGTTCTCTGGCTGTATTTCAGGCTGTTCCTGGCTGTATTTCAGGTTGTTCCCAGCTGTATTTCAGGCTGTTCTCTGGCTGTATTTCAGGCTGTTTCCCGGCTGTATTTCAGGTTGTTCCCTGGCTGTATTTCAGGCTGTTCCTGGCTGTATTTCACGCTATTCCCGGCTGTATTTCAGGCTGTATTTTGGGCTGTATTTCAGGTTGTTCCGGGCTGTATTTCAGGCTGTCCCCTTCTGTATTTCAGGCTGTTCTCTGGCTGTATTTTGGGCTGTCCCCCGGCTGTATTTCAGGCTGTTCTCCCCAAAGGTGGCTCCGGGCACGCCCTGCCGGGCTCTGCTCCCTCCCCGCGGGCCGATATTCCCAAAGGAGCCCGCGGTCCCCTCCTCCAGTCCCTGGCAGATTTAGGGAGTGGTTGCCATGGCTACGGCGGAGGAATTGGATCTGCAGCCCAGCTGGGATCAATCCCAGCTGCTGCCTCCTCCTCCTGAGCAGTCAGCGTATTTTTAATAAAGTGACCGTGTACAGGAGCCTTGTCTTTGTCTTGTTAAGCCTTTGTTGTGTATTAAATCCTGAGGGCTTTCACCATAATCTGCTTCTCTCACAAGCTTTACAAATCCCGCCCTTACTCCACGAGCTGTGCCTGTTAGATCCAGCAGATATTTCTTTCCCGATGGTTTTTATTTCTGGAACTGAATTTTAATTGGTGAATCGCTGCTAGAAATGAATGAAATTAAAGGTACAGCCGGTGAGAATGGAGCCAAGGGTTCGGTGGCAGCTGAGTTCATCCGTGCTGTGCTTTGTTTGCCTGAATATTTGTGATGTTATTGGGATTTTGGGGTTTCACTCGTATGTTGGGGTGGTGTGTGGTCACCTGGGTTAGCTGTGAGGGGAGCAGAGGGATTCCTGCTCCTGGAGACACCCTCGGAGGCAATCCCCACCCAGATCCCCTCCTGGGCTCAGGCTGGGGGGTGCCTGGCAGGAAAAACCCTTAAAACCCAGTTCAGCCCTTGGTGGGACCTGGAGGTGACCCAGGAGCTGCAGGGAGCTGAGGCCAAAGGGGATTCCAGTCCTTACTGGTTCCAGGGCTCAAACTGGGACCTCTCGGCGTCACTGGGGAGGTGATGGGGCTGTCAAGGAGCAGTGGCTTTGTAGGAGGGAGGGATGTGAGGGGCTGAGCTCCCCTTCATCCGAGGTGAATCCAGAATTGAGTGTATTTGCTGCTCCAAGACATTCCCTGTGTGGGAGCATTCATATTCCTGCTTCTGGTGTGTCACCTTCGGAATTTGGGCAGCCACAGACCCAACAATTGCCCCAGTGCCCTGTGCTGCCCCTGGCACTTTATTTACTGCCCCTGGCACTTCATTTACTGCCCCTGGCACTTCATTTACTGCCCCTGGCACTTCATTTACTGCCCAGGTACAGCCTCCTGCCTTAACCTCAGCCTGGGCCCAGCAGGGACACAGCCCCCCTGCCTGTTACCAAAATCACGGCTTAATTTGAGCTCATTTCTATTGTTGAGATGCAAAACTAATTATATTGAACTACAGATGAACAGGAAGTTGCATTAGCAAATTTGTTGTGTTGTTTTTTGGTTTTTTTTTTTAATCAATGGGGAATTATTCAGCATTTTTTGGGGGCTGGGGTACTTTATAACCAGATAAAAGATACGGGGGAGGGCAGAGCTATAAAAAGTGTTATTGTGTGATTATGAAGAGGCCTTTTAATGCAGTTATTATGTGATGCTAAAAAGGCCTTTATTGCTTGAAGTTGGAAGCAGAATACAAATGGGCTCGCAGTGTCTATTAAATGAAGAGTGGAAAAAAATAGTCCCCATTTCCCCGAACGGCGAAGCAAAAATAACGATTAAACAGCGATTAAAATCAGCAGTGCTGGCTTTGTCAGCGTGATCACAGGCTGGGCAGTGGAGCTGAGGAGCGATTGTTGGTGACACTCCAGGCACAGCCCTTTGTTCTGGGGACCTGTTTGTGCAGGTGACAGCTTCTGGAGCTGCTCAGACAGGCAGGGCTGAGCTCCCCGCTGGGAAGCAGGGACAGAGGAGCTGCCGGTGACTCATTCCCAGGGATGCTCCCTGCTCCTGCTGCTGAATTCCAGGAGTTACCTGCAGCTCCCGTGGCTGGAGCTGCTGGACAAACACAGCTGGGCGCTTTTGTTCCTCATTTCATCTCCAGGCAGCACCGACAGGAGAGGACACAGCCTCGAGCTGCACCAAGGGAAATACAGGCTGGATATTGGGAAAGTTTTTCACAGAAAGGGTGATAAAGTGCTGGCATGGCCTGGGGAGGTGGTGTAGTCACCACCCCTGGATGTGTTTAAAAAAGCCTGGATGTGGCACTGGTGCCATGGTTTAGTTGAGGTTGGAGTTGGGTTGGACTCGATGATCCTGCAGATCTCTTCCAGCCTGGTGATTGTGGGATTGTGTGATTTTTCAGGACAGCCTGCTGAGCTCCAGAGAGGAGAACCAGGGAGGTGCAGAGACCCTGTGCTGGGATTATCCCAGTTCTGGTTATCACTTCCAGCTTCTTCTGGAGAGGAGCGCTGTGTCAGGCTGGTTGTTGGCTAAAGGAATGTGCTCAGAAAATCCCAATATTGCTGTGCCTTCCTAATGAGGGCAGGCAGTGCTCCCTCGGCTGTGGGAGCTCCACACTCAGTGCCTGACCCCCCAATCCACATTTCCCCAGCATTTTGAGGAATGTTGCCATTGGCACACGCAGCCAGGTTTTCATTTCTGAAGCAGTGCTTGTTTCTTATAACCCCAGGTGTGCTTGGCAGCTGGAATAATGCCTCTGTGGTCTGGAGGTAAAATTAGCTGCTCTGGGAGAGAGATTTTCGGATTTTCGTGCGCTACATGAAAACACAGAGGGTGTTTTCCAAAGAAAACCTGTTTTGGCGTCCTCAAATTCAACTTGACCCGGGCTTGTTAGGCCACAGATCTGCCGTGGAATTAAGCTATAGCTGGAGGAGAGCCAGAATCCAATTACATTTTCTGCCTAATGGGTCATAATTTATGCAATGAGAAGGAGGCAGGGGTGTTGGTGGGGGAAAAGGGCACTGGGCCTGCGTGGATGTGCCCTGGGAGGGGCTGCTGGTAAATGGGAATGGGGAGGGCAGGGGTGCTGTCCTTCCCCTGGTGTCTAAAACCTTCTTGTGGGGTTTAAAACCCTCCTCTCATGTTCCAGACCTTCTTCTCTTGTTTAAAACCTTCCACTGGTGTTTAAAACCTTCCACTGCTGTTTAAAACCTTCCTCTGCTGTTAAAACCCAGCAATTTAGCTCAGAAAATAGGTGTTATCCTGGACTGTAAATGGAATAAGGCATCCATGGGCATTGTAAGGATGGCAAAGCTTTTTTGCTGGAGACCACAGCTCTTTCCTAACTGTGCTCATTCCCTTCCCAGCCTCTCTCCAAGTGGACATCGTTCCAAGCCAGGGGGAGATCAGCGTTGGAGAATCCAAATTCTTCTTATGTCAAGGTGGGTGGTGGCTGGAGGCAGCGGGGTGTCCCCAGTTTGGGGTGTTGCCCACCCTGCCCTGCTGGGGTTTGTCCCCTGGGTCTGTCAGGGCCCGAGCAGGGGGTGAGTCTCAGGGTTATTGATTCCCTGAGATTCTCCTTGGGGTTGCTGTTCCCCAAGGTGCTCAGGGTTCCCCCAGGGTTGCTGTTCCCTGGGAGTTTCCCCTGGGTTGCTGTTCCCAGAGTTAATCAGGTTTTCAGTCTTCTCTCTGCCCTGGGTGTTTCACACCAGAGGTGGAGACGACAAGCTGAGTCCCCAGTGCACATTTCCAAGGTTGTTTATTCTTCATTATCTCAGTTGTGTCCCAGCTCTGCCAGGCCTCCCTGGCAGGGAACCTGATCTCAGTTGTGTCCCAGCTCTGTGAGGCGTCCCCAGCAGAGCAGGACACGCGGGGGACTGGGCGGCTCAGAGAGCCCCACACCTTATGTACAGTACCCCTGACCCAACCACTGTCCACAATGAACTTTTTATTTACAAAATTGTACCAGTGCCTACTGCCTATGCTAACATGTCAGTTCTACTCTAAACCAATCTCTAAAACCCAACTCAGCACAAGATGGGGGACGAGAGCAAGAACAAGGAGCACAGGGGCCACTCCCCAATTCCTCCATCCTGTCTCTTCAACCCCATATACTGAGAATCCCAGATTCTACATTTACATTCTATGATAAACTAAATACTGCTTATTTTGAATTCTCTCAGCTTGTGATTGTTCACACACTGTGGGCATTCACTGCCATGGCAGGGATCAGAGGCAGTGCCCTCCTGGGCTCTGTGTGAGGCTGCCTGAGCCCCTTGGACAGACCCCAGACCCCCTGTCCGGTCTCCAAACCCTCCAGGGTGGCCACAGGGATGTTCTAGACTCCAACAGGTGAATTTATGCCCCCTGGGGATCCAGGGTGTCTCACCCTGCTGCCCTCTCCCCCCGCAGTGGCAGGAGAGGCCAAGTTCAAGGACATCTCGTGGTTCTCCCCGAACGGGGAGCGGCTGAGCCCGAACCAGCAGCGCATCTCGGTGGTGCGCAACGATGACTTCTCCTCCACGCTCACCATCTACAATGCCAACATCGACGACGCCGGCATCTACAAGTGCGTGGTCAGCAGCCCCGAGGAGGGCGACTCCGAGGCCACCGTCAACGTCAAGATCTTCCGTAAGGCTGGGAGCTGCCTTCCCTTCCCAGAGAAAGGCTGGGAGCTGCCTTCCCTTCCCAGGGAAAGGCTGGGAGCTGCCTTCCCTTCCCAGGGAAAGACTGGGAGCTGCCTTCCCTTCCCAGGGAAAGGCTGGGAGCTGCCTTCCCTTCCCAGGGAAAGGCTGGGAGCTGCCTTCCCTTCCCAGGGAAAGGCTGGGAGCTGCGTCCCTTCCCAGGGAAAGGCTGGGAGCTGCGTCCCTTCCCAGAGAAGGGCTGGGAGCTGCCTTCCCTTCCCAGGGAAAGGCTGGGAGCTGCGTCCCTTCCCAGAGAAGGGCTGGGAGCTGCCTTCCCTTCCCAGGGAAAGGCTGGGAGGGAGGGAGGAGGTAAAACGCAGCCGTCCCTCTCGGTGTGGAGGGAATCAGGATGAATGGGATGGTTGGGGCATCTCCAGGGCTGAAACCCTCCTGAAAGGCAGCAGAGCAAGGGGGGAAGGTGCTGGTGCTTCTGGCAGGGGAGCGGGGAGAGGAGCTGCTGTGGGGACACACAACTCTGGTGTGGGGACACCCAGCTCTGGTGTGAGGACACCCAGCTCTGGTGTGGGGACACCCGGCTCTGGTGTGAGGACACCCAGCTCTGCTTTGGGGACACCCAGCTCTGCTGTGGGGACACCCAGCTCTGGTGTGGGGACACCCAGCCCTGCTGTGGGGACACACAACTCTGGTGTGGGGACACCCAGCTCTGGTGTGGGGACACACGGCTCTGCTGTGGGAACACCCAGCTCTGGTGTGGGGACACCCAGCTCTGGTGTGGGGACACACAACTCTGGTGTGGGGACACCCAGCTCTGGTGTGGGGACACACAACTCTGGTGTGGGGACACCCAGCTCTGCTGTGGGGACACCCAGCTCTGCTGTGGGGCAGAGAGGGGCCCACATTTGGGTTTGCAGTGCTCCAGCAGAGCCCTGCCAGCTGCTGCTCCCTCCCTGCTGTGGCTGGGCAGTCCCAGCTCACACCTTGCATTGCTCAGTGCCAGTTCAGCCCAGTGTGGGCACAGGGCTGGAAATGGGGTGCTATAGGCAGTGCATTCACTCAGACTTTATCCTCCCCTGGGAACAAGGAGATTCCTGGGGATCTCTCTGCTCCCCTCAGGCTGGAGGCAGGAGCACAGCTCCAGGTGTCCTGAGAAAGCTGCAGTGACCTTGTCCTTTCCTCGTTTCCAGAAAAGCTGATGTTCAAGAACGCCCCCACCCCTCAGGAATTCAAGGAGGGGGACGATGCCGTGATCGTGTGTGACGTGGTCAGCTCACTGCCCCCCACCATCATCTGGAAGCACAAAGGCAGGGATGTCATCCTAAAAAAGGATGGTAAGGGCTTGGTTCCTGTTCATTCCGGGGTCAGATGTCCACCTCGCTCCCACACAAAATGCTGCTGGTCACAAGGGGCAGGAGAAGCAGCTGGTGCCTGGCACGAGGCTGTGGGATGTGAATTTGGGTATCCCAGGGGCTGTGGTTTGCCAGTGGCTGGGCAGCCGTGTCCCACTGGGATGGCCATCAGGCTTGGGCACCAGAATCAGCTGGAAAAAAAACACAGATCAAAGAAGTGCCATCAGAAAAGCTGGATGTTGTGACACCCTCCAGCCTTTAAGAGGAAAAGGGGCTGAAAGCTCCTTGCAAGAACTTCTCCCTTGGTTCCCAAATGCTCCAGACTGCCGTGTCCAGAGGGGCTGGCAGAGGCCCTGGCTCCTGAGCAGCTTTCCCTCACCTGGCACCCAGGCAGTGAGGCTGCAGCTCCTGGGCAGGAGGGATGAGTCCCAAAGTGCTCACTGCCCGACGTGATGCACTGTAAACGTGTCTGGGAACATTCATGTGTTCACCATGCACAGCACAGCACCAGAGCAGCTGGCTGCTCTCCACAGGTGTTTCTTCCTTGGCAGAAGCAGATCCAGCCACAGCAGCATCTCCATTTGGTGGTGGGGAGGGAGATTTTACTGCAGCAGGCGCAGCAGGGGCGAGGAGAGGAGCAGCTGGAGTGAGCCCCCCTCCTTTTGTCCTTCGCAGTGCGCTTCATCGTCCTGTCCAACAACTACCTGCAGATCCGGGGCATCAAGAAGACAGATGAGGGCACCTACAGGTGTGAGGGGAGGATCCTGGCCCGTGGGGAGATCAACTTCAAGGACATCCAGGTCATCGTGAACGGTGAGGGGCTGGGGCCCCCCAGGGCTGCTGCCTCAGGGGCACACCCTCCTCTTCCTCTGCTGTGTGCAGTAAAAATGACCAGAGGGTGTGCCAGGAAAATTCAGGTGTTCACAGGATAAAAACACGTCAAGGAACTAAAGGGTGAAGAACTGAGCTTGGTGGCACTCACAAGTGGTTTTGGCCACTGCACTGAGGCTTTTTGTGTCTCCCCACCCTCTGCCCTTTCTCCCCTGTGCTGGTGGCTTTGGACACACCTCAGACTCACCGGTGACACCCTGCAGGTGCTGGTGACAGGGTGTGGTGCCACCAGAGGTGCCCAGGGAGCTCACCTTGTGTCCCTGCCAGCTCACCCGTGGTTTCTTCCCCTGCAGTGCCTCCCTCGGTGCGTGCCAGGCAGAGCACCATGAACGCCACCGCCAACCTCAGCCAGTCTGTCACCCTGGCCTGTGACGCTGATGGCTTTCCCGAGCCCACCGTGACGTGGACAAAGTAAGAGGCTGTGTGAGCCCTGTGCTGGGCTCTGCAGAGCCGGGCTGCAGGCAGGGGATGCCCCGAGTGGAATGAGTTGATTGTTCTCACAGGAACGGCCTCATGATGGGGCTGGAGTCACCTTCTGCTGTGGGCTAGGGAGCACAGAGCCCGTCCAGCAGGGAGAATCTGAGGGTAAAAATCCTGGTGGATGAGATAAAAACAGTTTAATAAAGCAAAGCAAAGCAGGGAATTCCTTCAGTGCTCCCCATCATTCAGCCAGGTCGGCTGTGTCCCCACCCAGCCTCCTGCATTTCCCTGTCAGGCAGTGATTCCCACTCCAGGGACACTGTTTGTGGAATTCTGTAGCCTTTGGGGAAGGCTGGGAGCACAAATTGATGTGGGAGAGCTGATGGCAGCTTGGAGTGGTGCCTTGGTGGGGTGACAGCTCTGTGGTGTGCCAGGAGGTGAGAGGTTCAGCTGCCAAGAGCCCTGGGGCAGGAAAGGTTGGGATTAGGTCTGGAGCTGAGCTCTGGAGCCCGTGGGGAGAGGAGAAGGTGCTGGTCCCACTCTGCACGAGGAGCTGCAGTGCAGGAATCGCCTGAACCAGCCCGGGGTTGCTCTGCCACCACAGCCCCGTGTGCTCTGTGCCCCCAGGGATGGAGAGCCCGTGGAGGAGGTGGAGGACGAGGACAAATACACCTTCAACTACGATGGCTCCGAGCTGGTGATCCACAGGGTGGACAAGGGCGACGAGGCCGAGTATGTCTGCATTGCTGAGAACAAGGCTGGCGAGGCCGACGCCACCATCCACCTCAAAGTCTTTGGTAGGCAGCCCCTGAGCACCCCTGGCAGCCCAGCCGCGTCCTGGGGACACTGGGGGAGCGTCCTGGGGTGACACTTTGCTCCCCAGAGGGAGCCCATTTGGAGCTTTCCTCCCAAATTTGCCCTAAAAGGACAGGGAGCCTCCTTATTGCAGGTAGTGCCTGCTGGGGCTGCTCCAGCTGCACCTCTGCCCTCGAGTGTGGGGTGGGGAAACTCAGCCCAGCTCCTCTTTGCTGAAAAACAGCCAGGGCTGGTGGGATCAGACCCACAGGCTGCTGGAAATGCCCTCCAGGCTGGATCCTGATCCACCAGAGCTGCTGTTCAAAGGGCTTTAGCTGCAGCCTGGACAGGGAGGTGAGCTCCTCCCCACCACTGTGTGAGTGACCTCAGGCTGGGAGGAGGGAATCAGAGCTCTCCTGCCTCCCAGGAGTCTGGAAGTGTTAAGGAACATGGAATTCTCCCTGCCTGATGTGCAGCCACCCCACAAAGCTGCTTAGCAGAGGGCGAATTTGGGGCAGGGAGGTGGAAGAGGGAGCTGGCAATCCCAGGGGCTGAGCGTTTGTGCGCTCTGAAATGGGTCCTCTCTCAGGAGCCTCGGCTGTGAGGATGAGCTGAAGGGGTTTTTCAGGCCTTTACTTCTGCCAGGTGTCCTTGTAAAGTCACTCTGCTCGTCCCCAGCTGGACTGAACTGTCACAGTCCTCCCTGGGGCTGCTGGTGACACACGAGCCTCACCCCGAGCCCCACCCGAGTTCCTTTTTCTTCCCCTCCTCAGCCAAACCCAAAATCACCTACGTGGAGAACAAGACAGCCATGGAGCTGGAGGATCAGATCACGCTGACCTGCGAGGCCTCGGGGGACCCCATCCCCTCCATCACCTGGAGAACCTCCACACGCAACATCAGCAACGAGGAGAAGGTACAGCCCTCCCCGAGGGCCCCGGGGGTTCTGGCTCAGCACAGCTCGGCCCTGCCTGCCCTGGGATTGCATGTGGGTGCACGGGGAGCACGGGGATCACACCCGGGCAGGGCACAGGTGCCCCTGTGGGCAGAGCCACCCCGGGCCAGGACGGCTGGGGAGGCCTTTGGTGACTCCTGCTGTGCTCCCCGGGGGAGAATTCAATTGGAGAGACCCCAAACCCTCCTCAGAGGAGTTCCTACAGCTGCAGGAGGCTTCTGGGAGGTGGGGATGAGCCCCCTGATGCCAGGGCCGTGCAGGTGAGGGGTGCTCCCTGTCCAGGATGCCTGTCCATTCCTCCTCCGTGCTGTCCTCTGGCACTGCACACCCCTCAGGCACAAAAGCCCGGCTGCCTTTTGTGCTCACCTGTTCTGTTGATCCCATCAAAACCGTTCTGTTCTTAAAAGGCAAAAATAATTAGCAGTTTTTTCCTCATGAGGGAGAGTGCTGGTGTTGTTATTGGCGACAGCTCTTTTAATTGGGCGAGGTTGGGATGTGCTGCTGCACTGGAGATGTTTCATAAATGATCAGGAAGCAGAGTTTGGAGCCAGAGAACGCCTAGACAGAAGTAGGAGTGAGGAGCTGTTGCTAATTAATAATCTGCTAATAACAGGAGGCTTCAGGGCTCAGCTGCCTTGGCCCTGCCAGAGGTTCTGGCTCAGTGTGGAGGCAGCAGGTGACACTCAAAGTCTTGGAGCAACAGAGGTGTCCACTGTCACTTGTCCCCACAGCTGCTGTGTGCACTGCAGCTCCTAAATGAGCTTTTTTAATTGCCCCATGACGTCAGCCCCTCCCCACGTTGTCCATGTGTAACTTTATTAATCAGGGTGCCAAAGTTTTCCAGCTTCAGTTCTTTCTTAGCATCTTCTGGGTCCCAGGGCTGCTGTGAATCCCTGCAATGTTCAGGGAGAGGTTTCCAGGGCCTGCAGAAGCTGCAGCCTGACTGGGGGACCTGTTTGGGCAGCATTTGGGGTTTTTTATTCATGGGTTTGTCTCTGTGAGGAGAGCCCTGGGTGGTGCCAAGGGCTCCAGGGCTGCTGGCTCTGGGGTTTGGGTCACAGCCACGGGCAGAGCTTGGGCAGGGAGGAGAAAGTAAAAACCAAATCAAGAGCTAGGAGAGCCCCCTCTGCAGCCCAGTTAAACCACCAAGAGCTCCGTGGCAAAACTGCTAACTGATTTTTGCTGATTTTTGAGACTCTGCTCGATGCTCTCAGGTTGGAGATGAATGGCAAGGGAAATGTTCATACTCTGACACTTTCAGCTGGGGGAGCAGCCGAGGTTTGAGGTGCTGCTTCAAACCTCCAGGGCAAACATTCTTTTCTCACATCCCATGCACTTTCCAGGCTGGATTATTTTGTGTGTGTGTGTGCTTTTTGTTTTGGTTTGTCTTCTTTGGTTTGTACTTTTCCCATTCTCTCTCTTGTGCTCTGAGTTGAGGTGAACATTTCAGACATCCAGAAAATCCTGAGGTCAGAGTAGCTCTATAAATATTCTACTACGAATTCTATTAGAATATTTAATTCTGTTAAATATTCTGTTACAAATGCATTTATTCAGTTTATTCTCCACTTTCTTCCTTTGGGACAGCACAGGTCTTTGATGCAGGACAAACAATGCTATTTTAAGAATTACCAAGCCTACTTTTGAATATTTCTATTATCCAGGTACTCAGATGCTTCTCTCTTGCTTCGTCCCATTTGCTCTTGTAGTCATCCCTCAGTGCAGATTTTTTGAGGTGCAGAGATGCCTTAACTCCCATAACATTCTGGAAAATCTACCCAAACCCCCAAAGAAAAAGGAAGTTTTAGTTCAGCTGTGCCTCCTGGGAGTGTCTGGGGTGTCCCAGTGTGTGGGTGCTCAGCCACCCCTCCAAGGGACAATTGTGGGGACATTCCTGGGGTTGTCAGGCAGCAGGGGAGCTCAGCCTGGGATGGCAGGGAAACACTGCAGGTCCCTGCTCCTTTATCCAGGGCTGCTCTCCCAGCCAGTCACCATCCCCTGGAGGGCAGGAAACAAAGGGAGCATCTTCTCCCAAAGGCCGGAGGAGGGCTCAGCTCTGATTGCTCCTCCTGCATCCCAGTTTAACCCGTGTGCTGCCACTGGGCCTTCCCCCAGGGCTGCCCCACAAGGCTCCCTGTTCCTCAGGCAGGAAAATGCAGATTTCTGCATGGATCCGAGTTTCTTGGCTGAGTTACAGGAACTGCTGAGTTCCATCTCTGCATTGTGCTGTCCTAGAAGCAGCCCAGGCCATCCTTCCCCTCCTTCTCTGCCCACAGCCTCTCTCAGCTCTGTGTCATTGGCAGCCAAAGCAAATGGGGGAATTTTCAATAATTCAGGAGTCTGAGGATGCAGGAGGCTTTGGATTCCCCCTGGCTCCCTGCGGGGTGGAGCTGCTCTGTCCCTGCCGTGCTGAGGAAGGGTTAGTCAGGAATTCTCTGGGATGGGGAACAGGCTCTGCCTCTTTTGCAGACAAACACCAAACTCTGAGGGTCTGGGAATGGGCATTTTTCCTTCTTCATCTTCCTTTGGGTTGACAGCAAGGGATGAAAAGTGTCCCCTGTGCTGACCCTACAGAGGGCAGGGGGCTCACAAGGGATGTCCCTGGACATCCAAAGGGGTTGTTCTGCATTGTTGGGCACCTGCAGGAAATATCCACCTAGAAATGCCCGGGTCCTGGAAGTGTCCCAAGCCCTGCAGGGGCTGGTGAGCTCCCCTCAGGTTCCAGTCACAAACCAACCACTTGCCTCGTCTGACAATGCCTCTGATGGAAGCTGTGTGTCCATCTGTCGGTATTCCAGTCTCACAGTGTTCCTGGAAGCCCCCGTGGCAGCAGTGCCCTGGTCCTGCTCATTCCCCGAGCCTCCATCTCCATCCCTGTCACTTGTGTGTGCTGTGACACCCCCACAATGTCACCGTGCCTCAGCCAGCGGTGCCATCCTGGCTCTCGTTCTAGCAGGGGAGTTTTGACTCCTGGACTGAAGGGGATCAGCTGAAATAACAGAGCAGGAGATCCCTGAAATACAAATTATAGGGGGGGAAATGGAGGGCAGCGACTTGGCTCTTTGTGGAGCACAGGGAACACGGTCCATGCTGCTGGTGGCTTTCTCTGAGAGGGAAATATTTGCTTTAATGTAAGATTTGCTCTAATTGCTCTAATTTGGGCACATTTCAGTGCTGTGGGGCCCGGGTGCTGCCAGCCCTGAGCAGGGGGAGCTGAGCTGGGGGTCCTGTGCAGCTCTGGGGCTGATCCTGGCACAGCCTGCATGGAACCAGGGCTCCAAATGCATGATGAGCACATTAATCAGTGTTAATTAACCCGTGTGGGGTGGCAAAGAGAGCACCAGGTCTGTACCCTGCATTTCGGTGGCCAGAGTGACTTGCTGAGCACCAGGTGTGTAGGAAAGGTGAGATGTGACCAAGGAAACGTCACTGAGGTGCAATAAATCAGTCCTGAGGTGCCATCAGCCTTTGCCGAGTCATTTAAAGCCCGATTTAGAGGCTGTGAAATGCTGAATGCCAGCCTGAATCGATGGGCACGGGAAGCTGAGATCCCCCCACACAGGAGATTGTGGAGCCTGCATGTGCACACAGCTCAACGGGCTGCAAACGGTACTGAAAGCAACCTTTGATAAACTTTTATTGCTTTTTTTCTGTTGTTCTTGTTGTGTTCTATATCTGTTCTCTCCAGGCTTCGTGGACCCGGCCCGAGAAACAAGAGGTATAAGATTACCAGACCTTTAGCAAACTCCTTAGGTTGTTGGTTTTTGGTTTCTCTTCTAAGCATCACAGATTAACAAATCTCTAGTGCAGTAACCAACTAAACGATTAATTAACAATTAATCTGGCCCAGTTAAATACCAGTACGTAAAAGAAGCAGCTTCTAGAGGTAGAAATTGCTTGGCACATAGTGATGCATTTTTTGGATGAGCAAAGTAGCTGTGTTGGGAGTGAGGAACTCTGCTTGTCACTTCAAAATTAAAGAAAAGGCGATTCAAATTAAAAGCAGATATAAAATGCTCTTTTCACCATTTTTTTTCTGTGCTGCCAGAGTGAATCATCCCCTCTTTCAGAGAGGGGAGAATTAACACCAACCTGTATTTTGGGAAAGTAATTTTTCCCCAAGAAAGCCTCCTCTGCTCCAGCCAACTCACCTATTTGCTCATGGCACTCCTTCAGTTTGACCTTCTCTCTAAAGGACAACTGCATCATGTTCCAAGTCAATGCAGAGAAACCTTTCACGGGGGGCATTTCTCCAGAAAATGCTCCAAATTGCTCAATTATTTTTATTTGTCTTTGATCTGTGAGGGTCAGCAAGGGGGAGGTGGGATAAAGCAGTGGCTGGGGTCAGTGCAAATGGGGTTTGATTTTGTTTCACGTTCAGTGCTGTGCTTTAATAATAATAATAATAATAACAATAATAATAATAATAATAATGATGCAGCTGATTTGTAGCACTCTTGCCTCAAAATGGACCAGAAGGAAAGTTCCCAAGCAAATAACAGGGGTCAGGTGGAGAACAAAATGAGCTGTCAGAACTGGGTGACTTGGATTTGTATTTTTAGGATCAACTTCGTGGAGGCTCTGATTGTTTAAATTACTTTTAAGCCACCTTAAATCCCAGAGACTGAACAAAGTGAAGCTGTAACTTGAGCACCACCCAGCTGCATTTCATGGGGGGCTGAGAAGATCCTGCCCATTCTTCCTCCAGAATAATCTGTTGGCTTGTGGCAGGTGGAGGCATCAAATATTCAGAGCAGTTTGCATGGAAGAATTTGGAATTTGAGTGGTTGCATCTCTCCAGGACTGACGTGAATTCCTGGCACAGCTGTCCCCTCCCTGCCCCCAGTGTTTCCTCTGTGCTCTTTCTCTCCAGCTTTTGATTAATATGAGCACTAATACTATTAAGTTTGCTGTCTCTAAATTTCTTACTGCCTCTGTGTCTTAAAATACCCCAGTGGGGTGCAGGATATCTCTCTAAAATTGCTTTTAAATTGCTTTGAAGTTGCCTGGGGGCTTTGAGCAGTGGATTCCAGCAGCAGGATGAAGGTCAGGGAATGTTTGGCATGAAGTATTTCACTTTTACTGAAGGAATTTGGGGTGAGGAGGTGAAGTCAGGCCTGGCAGCATCTCTGGGTGCCCTCAGTCACACCCCAAACTGGTGATGCCCCTCTGGTAACTGGGAATGGAATTTTAGGAATATTAGGAATATTTCAGGCTGCAGTTAAATACAAATATCAGACACTGCACAGAGCAAGGAGAGACCCCTCAGCTTCCTTCAGTGGGAATTCCTGTGGTCAGGATTTCCAGGGGGTTTGGACGGTGTGGGAATGGGGTGAGGAGCAGACAGGACTGCAGAATTCTTCCTGGGTGCCTGTTTGGGAAAGGCCTGAAAGCTCCAGAAGGTGCAGGGAAGGGGAATAAATGCATTTTATCTGTCTCTGCTCCCCTCCTTTGGCCCTGGGCTGTTGAGTTCCTGCCCAGCTGTGATCACAGTGGCTGTGCCCCAGGGCAGGGCCAGAATTTGGGGAAAAGCAGCTGCAGTAGCTGAGGATGAATTGCAATAATTGGCAATACAGGGAACATCCTGCTCTGTTCTGAGGAGTGATTCACTGCCCGTGCCCCTGAGCTGCTCTCCCCAGCACTGGGAGGAATTTTGTTAGATCCTTGCAGTCAGAGAGGTTGGAGGAAAAGGGTCACAGATGTCAACATCTGGCTCCCAAATTCCTGTCTGCCCCTTCTCCAGCAGCCAGAGCACCTGAGGGGCTGCAGCAGGGAGAGAGAAAACTTGGGGTGTGCTTTCCTGGGCAGGCGTTTTCTCTTCCTTAGGGCGCTTTTCCTGATCTCTCTTTAATCTCTGCCAGATTCACTCCCTTGTGTTTGTGCTCCAGAGCTTCAGGCTGAGGCAGGAGGGAGAGAGGAGTCCCTGGCTTTGTGTTCTCGTGGATCAGGGGAGCTTTGGTACAAACTGGAGAGGAAAACCAGGGGGCTGAGCTGCCTGGGGGATGCAGTCCCTTTTCAGCCCCCTTGCATTTCTCATTCCTTGTCTCTCTCTGTCAGTGGCGTCCCCACACTCTCCTGTGTGGGGGAAATGGTTCTGGAGTTTTCTTGAGGCAGGGCTGTCTCTAGATGTTTTCTTGCCCTTTTCACTGCACTTTCCTCTCTTTGTGTGCCACATTCAGGTGAAGGTTCTGAGCTTCCTTTGTGCCTGATTCATCTCTGAGCTCTGGCTCTGTTCTTCCTTACCCATTTCAGGGACACTGGGATAAACCCAGTGTTGCTGAGAGGACAGGGAGGGTTCTCTGGATTCTTTGGAAGCTGTTGAGGAGATCTCCTTTTTTTTTTCTCTTTGCATGCTGGCAAAACTTTTTTAACCAGAGCTGGGTCTGTGCAGTTCCCATTCTGGGGAGAAGCTTGACTTTGTTCTCAGATCTGCAGTAGCTGATACTTTGGTCCTCCTTTTCCTGTTTTGCCCTTCTCTGAGTGCTCTGAGCCTCTGCAGTGGGCCCTGTGTGACACAGGGAACCTCTTGGAGCTGCTCTGTGCCCTCACCTGGCCTCAGGTAGTGCGGGGTTGGTGTGAGGTGGAGCTGGTGCCTGGGGGTTTGTTGTCTTCTCTTAGAGCTGAGGCTGATGCTCGGGAGATGCAGTTTTGTGTTTGGGCTCAGGTGTTTATTAATTCTTATCTGCATCTCAGTCTCACAAACAGCGAGCTCTGCAAACAAGCGAAAATATGGTGGTGACTCGAACTCTTTCCAAGGTCCTTTAAGAACAAATAGAACAAACAGACAACAAATAGACCAAATGACACCTGGATTGTTTTTACTTTTAACCCAATCAACAGACAACAAATAGACCAAATGACACCTGGATTGTTTTTACTTTTAACCCAATCACCAACCACCCCTGTCCTGCAGTGCGGACTTTTCCACCCAGTTACAAAACACCCCCCAAACCCATGGAGAAGAAGATGAAGAAGATCTTAGCCTACACCCTAAATCCTGCCTCTTGCTCTGTATGCATTACTAGATACTAAACCCTCAAACGCTGAGTTTTCCAGTCTTTGACATCACACACTTCTAGTGGAACCGCACACTCACAATCCCGGTGCTGTCACTCAATTTTGGGAGCCAGTCCCCCGGCCTGAGGCCAAAGCAGTGTTTGGCTGGGGGTCAGTGCCTGTGGGCACAGAGGGCCGGGGGTCCCTGGGGTGCCGGGGTGCCCTGGGGTGCCCTGTCCTGCCCCTGAGGGCGCTGTCTCTGCTGCAGACGCTGGACGGGCGGATCGTGGTGCGCAGCCACGCGCGCGTGTCCTCGCTGACGCTCAAGGACATCCAGTACACGGACGCGGGCGAGTACGTGTGCACGGCCAGCAACACCATCGGCCAGGACTCGCAGGCCATGTACCTGGAGGTGCAGTGTAAGTGGGGCTGGTTTGCCTGGAGGGGCACGGGGAGTGGGGCTGGTTAAACTGGAGGTGCAGTGGGAGTGGGGCTGGTTAAACTGGAGGGGCACGGGGAGTGGGGCTGGTTAAACTGGAGGGGCACGGGGAGTGGGGCTGGTTAAACTGGAGGGGCACGGGGAGTGGGGCTGGGAGTTTGGACAGGGCTGGTTAAACTGGAGGTGCAATTTAAAGTGGGCTGGGGGGATTCCGTGGGGCTGATTTGCCAGGAGATGCAGTGCAAGTGAGGGTGGTTAAACTGGAGGTGCAGTGGGAGTGGGGCTGGTTAAACTGGAGGGGCAGGGGGAGTGGGGCTGGGGGGATTCCATGGGGCTGGTTTGTCAGGAGGTGCAATTTAAGGTGGGCAGGGGGTTTGGATTGGGCTGGTTTATCAGGAGTTGCAGTCTAAGTGGGACTGGTTAAACTGGAGGTGCAGTGTCAGTGGGGCTGGTTTGTCTGGAGGAGCAGTGTCAGTGGATTGGATGGGGCTGGTTTGCTGGAGGTGCAGTGTCAGCAGGCTGGGGGGATTCCATGGGGCTGGTTTATTCCCCGTTCCCTCCCTGTATCCCAGGATGTGTGTGGTGCTGAGGGTGGGGGTGTGGAAGCAGCTCAGGCTGACAGAAGTCTCCACCCGAGATGCTGCAGGCTGTTCCTGTGCCTGTCCCCACCTGGGATGCTCTTTACACCTCACCCCCGACCTGCTGCAGTGTTGGGAATTGAAATTCTCCCCTAGAACAACTTTCCTGGCATCGTTTCCCAGATCCATCCTGCTCCTCCCACCCTGCACAGGAGCAGCTGTGGGGCTGGGCAGGTTTTTTTCTCCTTGTGCCCTTCAGCAAGAGCCGTTCCCCAGCCCCTGGATGAGAGGACAGTTCCCATTTCCAATATCAGATCCCTGCATTAGGGTGGACTCCAGCCAAGGCCTCATTACAGCGAGGCTGCTTTGGGAGCCTGCCTGGCTCCAATTGTCTCCCAAATGTGTCTTTCAGACGCCCCCAAGCTCCAGGGCCCCGTGGCCGTGTACACCTGGGAGGGAAACCAGGTGAACATCACGTGTGAGGTGTTTGCCTACCCCAGCGCTGTCATCTCCTGGTTCCGGGACGGGCAGCTCCTGCCCAGCTCCAACTACAGCAACATCAAGATCTACAACACGCCCTCAGCAAGTTACCTGGAGGTGAGGAGAGGCCAGGGGGGCTCAGTTTCATCCAAGGATTAATGTTGAAGGGATTCCTTTTGGTAGCAATGAAGTCAGGGTGGTGTTTCTAGCATATAAATTCTGAGGAAATCAGATCATAGAAGATAAAATTGGGAAGTGGAAGATAAAGAAAATCAGGTGACAGAAGGCACAGCCCCTGCTTGCCTCTTCTTTGTGCCCACTGCAGTTCTCTCCCCCGTGGACAGCCCTGGGAGCACAAAAACCTGGATTTTGTTGTAGCTTCTCCCCAGCTGAATTCAGGGTGCCTTGGCAGAGCGAAAAGGGGTTTGTGATGCCAGCCTGAGCCTTCCCTCCCCCACAGGTGACCCCAGACTCGGAGAATGACTTTGGGAACTACAACTGCACGGCTGTGAACCGCATCGGGCAGGAGTCCTCCGAGTTCATCCTGGTGCAGGCAGGTGAGCAGGGAGGGGACAGGGGACACTGTGGCCCTGCTTTGCCAGGTCCTGCTGCTGGGCTAGCAGGAGAGAACGTCAGAGAGGCTGTGCATGGATTTCCTGTGGGTTGGAGCTGCTCAGCATCTCTGTTCCCTTGTTTCTCCGGCCCTTGTTCTTCTCTGTGCCCCCAGAGCGCTTTGGCAGAGCTGTGACCTTTGCTCTGAGCACCCCAAAGCAGCCAAACCCCCCGAGAGCAGCTGGAGGGCAGGGTCTGAGCCCCAGGGCTGTGATCTGTGCTCTGAGCACCCCAAAGCAGCCAAACCCCCTGAGAGCAGCTGGAGGGCAGGGTCTGAGCCTCAGGGCAGTGCCAGCCCTGCGAGGGGCACCCCAAAGCAGCCAAACCCCCCGAGAGCAGCTGGAGGGCAGGGTCTGAGCCCCAGGGCTGCAGGTTTGGGGTGCTGGAGCTCTGCACTGCAGTGCCCTGTGCAGGGGACACCGGGGACAGAGCGGCTCCAGGACGCTTCTGCTGCACTGCCCTGCTTGTTTTCCTTTGGAGGAGGGACTGGCAGTCTGCAGCGTCTCAGAGGGGAGACAAAATGAAGATCTGGGCACTAATAACATCTTTAAAAGCTCTCTGAGCCCCAGCCTCACCCCTGTGCTCCACCATTCCGAGCCAGGGGCTGCTGGGCACTGCCAGCTGCCACCGCAGCCCCTGTCCCAGCTGCTGTGTCTCACTGCCTGCTGTCCTTGTCCCCAGACACGCCGTCCTCGCCGTCCATCGGCAGGGTGGAGCCCTACTCCAGCAGTGCCCAGGTGGAGTTCGACGAGCCCGAGGCCACGGGCGGGGTGCCCATCCTCAAGTACAGGGCGGAGTGGCGGGCCCTGGGCGAGGCCGACTGGCACTCCAGGCTCTACGATGCCAAGGAAGGTAAAAAACACCTGATGCCTTCCCCAGCAGCACCAGGAAAAACGGGATTTGCTGTAGGGGAGAGCCAGGGAGGGTGGGGGGTTCAGGCTGGAGGCCCCAGATGAGTTTTTAAACATTTGCTGTGAGTGACACCTGGAATTTTCAACTGGAAATGAGGGTTGGGCTTTGCTGAGGGCTCTGTCTGAGCAAGGTGAGGAACCTTGTGCTTGGAATAATTGTTTTCACTTGCTGCTTCCCACAGGAGCCTTTTGAACCCTCATCTGTCACCCCCTGGTCCCCCTTGGAAAATAAACTCTGCTATTCCAGCAGCACACCCGTCTTGTTGAAGTGATCTATGGCAGTGCTCACTGCATAAAATCCATCCTGGAGTCAAATAAAGCAAAAGAATTTTGATTTGGGGAGGGCTGTGAAAGGGACAGTTCTACTCCAGAGCTGAATCTTCCACCACCAATCCCGTGTGGAGCTGAAATTCTTTTTTTAGTTCCCCACTAGAGCGGGGTGATCCCAGCCAGAGTCAGGTTTATTTGTCCCTTTTCTCCCTGCACGGGGAAAAACGAAGTTTATTTGTTTCTTTCTTTGAGTCCTGAGCTTTTCTTTGCCTTTTTTTCCCCCCAGCCAACGTGGAGGGCACGGTGACCATCACGGGGCTGAAGCCTGAGACCACCTATGCAGTGAGGCTGTCAGCAGTCAATGGCAAGGGCGTGGGGGAGCTCAGCCTGCCCGCAGAGTTCAAGACACAGCCAGTCCGTAAGTACAGCCCAGCCCCCCTGCTCCCCTCCCCTGGAGTCTCTGCCACGCATGGATCTCACCTTTTCTCTCTCACAGACCTGGCTGCACCCTCTGTTTTCTCTGTGGTTTGGGTTGGAGTGGATTTTGTTGATAATTCAGGATCTCCTTTGAAGGGAGGCGGCAGAGGAGTTGTGTTGCTCGCACTGGTTGGTGTTTCCAGTTTAACCTTGGCCAAAGAGAAGGGGCTGTGGAAAGGAGGATTTTGATGAGAAGGGTTTTGTTGTCACTGGCACAGGGCTGGTTTGTTTTCCAAGTGAAGGCGTTCAGCACAGGGCTGGCCTTGGGCTGTGCAAGGTGAAGGGAGGGAGGGATGCTCTGCCCTGCAGTTCCTGCTCTGAGATTTCCATGCAGCTCTGGAGGGGATTCCATGGGTTCCTCAGGCTCTTCCCTGCCCTGCCTGGGCCATTTCCATGTCCTGCTGTGGCCCAGCACTGTCCTCCTGTTCCAGGAAAGAATGAAATCCCAGGGAGCTCTTCAAGGTGGGGAGGAGAGAAAGGAAAATTATTCAGAGCAGAGCGGGCAGGGGAGGTGTGACCAAAGCAGGAGGGAGAGGTGCTGAGGTGGTTCTCCCTTGGTTCCTCCCCTTCCCCCTGCACTCAGCCCTGGACTGTTCCCATCCCTCTGCTGCAATTCCCCCTCCAGACCCCTCTGCTGGACCCACCCGAGCATGTCTGGAGCCCCCTGAGCTGTGCCCAGGCTCCCTTTGCCACCTTCTGCCCATCCCTGCTGAGCAGGGCACGTCTGGGATGGTGATTTCCCATCTCCACATTCTCTGTCTCTTCACATCTTCTATTTTTTCATTTATTTCTTCATTTATTTTTTTTTTGTTTGTGTGTCTATCTCCGTCTTTTTATTTGGTTTTTTGGTCTGTGTCCCACCCATGGATAAACTGCAGGCATCCCTCACCCACGTAAGTGCTCTCTGCATTTCTTTCACTCTCTCTTTGTGTTTTTAGAGCGTTCCTCTAACAGCCACAACTTTCAGCTTTTAATTTAGTGCCTTTTTCCTCTCAGGGTTTTTAGGACTGGAGTAACTGGTAGTGTCCATTTCCTAACAACACTGACTCTGGAGTAGCCACTCTGCTCTTTTTTAGGACAGAATTAGGGTTAGCTCTTTGTCTGTGCTCTACAGCATGCAGTTGAAATATTTAATGTAGTGATTATCTAATAATAATAATAATAATAAAAACAATAATGGTTAGTTTGTTGACTCAGAGTGGAGTAGTGGAAGGCTTCATATTTATGAATCCATTAAAACTTGTTCCATTTTAATGATACTGAGATAATTCAGGGAAATTAATTCAGCTAAATTGCAGATCTGGTTTAGACCAGAGGCAACGAAAAACTTTAAATTTTGAATATCTCCACAATTTTGAAAGCACAAAATTGAAGAAAAAAAATTAATTTTTTTTTCCTTTTCTCACTAATGATTTTTCCCACTGGACAGTCTTCCAGCACTTGTGTAGATTGTGTGATTAAATACATAAACCTCATACTAAATTTTTAAAAAATGGCATGTTCCCCTCTTCCCCATGTAAAATGAGCCAGGAATGTGATGGATTGGTGTAATTGTGAGTGAAACACTGAGATGGCTCCACAGCTTTGTGCCTCTCCAATCAAAACTGATCAATGGAGCCAAAAAATCCTCTTCATCCCAGTGAGCATTATTCCGTTTATCAGTGCACCCCTGTGGGGAGCTGCTGTTATTCCCAAGGTTACAAGGACAAGAAGCTGCTGTCACATCCTTTGAGATTCCTGACGTGGAAAAAGGGAGAGGATTTTTTTTGTATTTTTATTTTGCCCACAAATTTTGAGTCGCTCTTGCGCCATTTCCCCCTCAAGGATTGCGTTGAACAAAAGCTTGGATTTCGTGGAGCAGGGAGGGGAAGGATGGACAGACAGACAGACAGGCAGGACTGCAGGTGGCAGGAGTGAGGGATTCCAGAGCGTTTGTGCAGCCTGGGATCGTTTGGGGCCATTAATTGCAGGAGCAGAAATTCCATGGGGGTGGTGCTCAGGGCCCTCCTGAACTGAAGATGAGGACAGAGAGCAGGGCTGGGGGCCACAGGGAAAACCCAGCTGAGAAGAGAGGAAAAAGAAGATTAAAAGCTGTGCTGGAGCCCCAGAGCTGCCCAGCCTCATGGCCATCCCCTGGTGGCTGTGCAGAACATTCCAGCACTTCTGCACTGGAGTTTTTGCCTTTTTTATTATTATTTTCATGTGGCAGTTTTGCCTTTTCTTTAATTATTTTCATGTGGCAATGTGCTGTCAGTCACTCTGTGCTGCCCAGCTGCAGGGGAAGTTGCAGTTCTTCCTCCTTTAAACTCATTTTTCATTTCCAAATCCATCCTGCTCTTCCAAGCTTTGCAGCTGGGGTCGTCCTGGGCGTTCTGCTCCTGCCCAGAGCCCATCTCGGGTCCTGCCTGAGGAGATGGCCCCACAAAAATGCCTTTTTCCCATCCCTGCTGGAATTCCAATCACTCTTTGTGGGCAGAGTCACAAGCAGGCAGGATTTCTGTCCCCTCCAGTGTGATTTGAAGGTCACAGAGATGTTTCAGGAACTTTACAGCTCAGATTAACCAAAGCCTCTTGTTTCCCTTGCCCTATAATTTAAAGTTTCTGTCTGAATGTAAAACCTGACACAATTTTTAATGCCTGCTGGGATAAGTCTGAAGTCATTTTGATTTATTTAATTTCCCTCAGTAAGAAAAAGAAGTTTCTGTCTATCTTAGAGGGCCTCTCCATGAGGTAATTAGTGATAATTATGGATTACAGTGGCACAGATGAGAACTCTGGAGGTTGAGAGAGTGTCTGAGTTGACCTGGGTTGGTATTTTCATTTTAACCATTTGCTGCTTTTTTTCATTTCCTTTTCCTTACAAATCTGAAGCCAAACAAAGGCGTGGGGAGCAGGGCTGGGAACCCAACCCTGAGAGTGTGGTGGGTACCAAAACATCTCCACATACAAACCCCCAAACCAACACTGAAATCAGCCCCATCCCAAATCCCCTCCTTTCCCTGGTCCTGGCAGTGTTTTGCAGGAATCCCCTCCCTGTGCTCACCTGGTTTTTCTTTCTGCAGCCGCTGCTGCTGCCCCCACGCCGCCCCTGGCACACAGTGAGTGTGGAGGGGCTGTGCCCCGTGTGCTCTGCATGCTCTGCTCACCCAGGGGCATCTCTGACACCCCTGGCTGTTCCCCTGCTTCCCTGGAGGTTTTCTCCCCCCAAAATCTCTCCCTGGAGCTGCTCTGCAGCTTCCCAAGGTCTGATTTACCCTTCTGGTGTCCCTGCCTGTTGGAGGCACAGAGTTCTTTTGGTTTTAGAGGTTTTGTTTTCCCTCCCAGCCTGTGTCCCTCCTGCCAGTCCTTCCCAGGACTTTTGGAGGCAAAGCCCTTCCTTGTCCCCCTGCCCTGGAAGTGCTGGTGTCAGTGCTGGCACAGTCTGTGCTCTGGGGAGTGCAGCCTTCTCTCCAAACTCATTTATTTCCCCAGGATTTTAAGTTCTGGTTTCAGTTTGTTCTCCTCTCTCTGTGTTCCTGGGAGGTGGGAACAAGCAGGGGCTCAGTTCTCCTCAGGGATTGCCCCATGAGGCCTCCCAAATATTCCATTAATGGGGGAGAAGGAGGCAAAAATGAGGATTTGGAGCTTCAGAACTCTTGAGGATGAGGAAAGCCTCAGGGCAGGCTGCCCTCACTGTTTGGTGTGAGCACCTTCACATCCTCCCCTCTGCCCCTCACCCTGCTGGAAAATGGGGGGAAAAGAGGGAGAAAAAGCACAGAGAGGGAGAGAAGGAGGAGTAACCCCCACAAATGACCCTTTCCAAAAGGAATGTTTTCCTTTTGGGTTCCCTGTTTTAGTGTTTGAGCTGCCCTTGCTAAAGGGGTGTGGATTAAATCATTTTCTTGCTGCCCTGCCTTGCTCTGTTTGCTGTGAATATAGGGAGATACAGCTGCTATTAAAATTAGGCTGGAAGAAGATGCAGAGGAGGAGGTAAAATATCCTGTAGGAGAGAACCCAGGGTCCTGCTTGCCTTAAAAGAGACCTCAGGCTTCCAAAAATCTCCATATCTGGGGTGGGAACAGGATTCAGACCCCTTTGTTGGTTGGGTGGTCAAGGGAGAAGAAAACCCTCAGTGAAGATCTGGATTTACCTGGTGCATGTGTGTGTTTTGAATAATTAATGATCCCTGCAAAGCTCTCCTGTGAGCTGCAGTAACACAGAGTGTGCTTGTGGAATGTGAGGGAACTGAGGGATTTACCTGAGGTGGGTTACAAGTGGTTTTCTGAGTGGAAAACACCAAAAGCATGAAGTGTGGGGTGATCCTGGGGGTTGGGATGGAGGGAGAGCATGGCCAGCCGAAGGAATTTATAATTAATTATAATTAATACTGCATTTGTGACTGGCGTGTTTCATGATCTTACACGTGGCTTTCAATGTCCTGTGTGTGCCAGTGACCACAGTGTGTCCCTTGTGCAGTAATTTTAATTTCTAAAGTGCCAAACCCCAATCCCTGACGCCCTCAGGTGCTGCAGAGACCTTTGAATTCCCACCAGCCTTGGAGGATGGGCTGGAGAGGTGAAGGGCAGGGTCTGCTCATCCTCTGTTCCTCAGCAGGCAGAGAATCCCTCCTGGCTGTCCTGTGTGGGCACAGCTTCCCCTGCAGGGGGAACGTTGGGTTCATGTTTTACAGAACAGCTTGTTCTTAAAAAAAAACCCTCTATCTTTACCCAGAAAAGATCCTGAGAGCTAATAACATTTCTCACAGTTTTGCTGGCGCGGGGGCTGTGTGTGGAGGAGGAGGAGGGTGAAAATTTCCCTTTCCCCTGCTCTGGGTCCAGGCTCTGAGCAGCAGCAGTGCTGTTATTTGTGTGTACACTCATTTATGCAAACAGTGCCCACATTTGTATGCTGGGCCGTGCTGCAGCCTGTGAAAATGAGAGATTCAACAGCACAGAGAGGGCACTGGCACGGGGCGGATGCTCCTGCAGCTCTGCATCATTTAATTACTGCTGCTGCTGGGGATGGGCTGTGCTCCCCCAGCCTCGCTCGGGGGCTCAGGGAGTGGAACCAGCAGCAATCAGGGAGTGGGAGCTGCTCTGGGCAGGGATGGGAACCTAATGAGGCTGCAGGGTCCCTCCCTGCCTGTCTGGGTTTGGCTCAGTGGGATCAGTGGCACGTGGCAGACTCTGGAGGAGGTTTAGGAATGTCTCTCCATGGATTTAACCCTCTCAGGTTGCTGCAGGGAATGGTTCTGTGCCAGTTTGGGTGTTTTTCTTGCAGCTCTCTCCACTCTGGGACCTGCTTTGCCTTGCAGTGGTTGAGCTCACTTGAAAAAGGGGATTTTTTTTTTTCAGGTTGGATGGGGCTTGGATCAGCCTGGTCTAGTGGAAAGTGGCCCTGCCTAGCACTGGATAATCTTTATGATTCCTTCCAAACCCAAACCATTTTATTCTATTTATGCTGCTAACTCTGCCCTTCATCTTTAGCTCGAGCTCCTCTCATGAGGACAGGCAGCCTCTCTTGCCTGGTTTGAAATCTCAGGTTGTATTTGCCTTACTGGAGTTTGGGAGATGTTTCCTCCTGACCAGAAGACACCAGAAGGATTTTCCTTCCATCTCACAGCAACTCTTAAACCTCCCTGGATTTTCCTTCCATCTCACAGTAACTCTTAAACCTCCCTGGATTTTCCTTCCCTTTCACAGTAACTCTTAAACGTCCCTCCCTCACAGTGCCCGGAGTTCTCTCATTAAAGAGAATGGATTGAGAGCTTGGCTGGAACAAATGCATTTTCCATTTTGTGCCACCAGTTTTTTCCCTGGTAATGGTCTGTCCTCAATCTTGTCAGAGACAAGCACCCACAAGATGAAGGCTTTAATTCTCTATACATTAAATTAACAGGGAGCTACCAGAGCACCTCATTAGGATGAGGCACGGGCATGAGAAATGCGAGTCCTGAAGAGATTTGGGGTGGGAATTTGGGCTCTGCTGGGCAAATTTCTCTGCTCTCTCTGGCAGCTGAACTTCCTTCACTCCCTGCCACCCTCCCTGCCCTGCCCCATCCCTGCTGCCCTCCCTGGGCCCTGCTGGGGAGGGTTCCCTGTCCCAGCCCAGTGTCTCCCACCCACCCCAGCCCAGCCGCAGCTCCTGGAGGGAAAACTCTCCTTGGGAAGGGTTCCCCAGCAGGGTTTGCTCTCCTGCAGGCGTTGGTGCTGTTCAGGACCCCGTCTGTGCCTCAGGGGGAGCCTCACCAGTGTGGGGTGCCCAGCTCTGCCCTCGTTTTGGGCTGGTTTTGACCCTCCCGCCTCCGCTGCCTCGCAATAACAATATTCCCTTCTTCTTCCCAGCAGTTTTGTGGATTCCTCCAGCAGCCCTGGCACACACTACAGTGATTTTTGTCCCTTTTGTTCTTTGTATGACTAAGCAGTGACGCAGCTGTGCCTAACACGAGGCCATAACTCAGTGCTTGCTGTGGTTTAATATTCTTATTTTCCAGGCGGTTTTACTGTCCCACCCCCAGTGTTTCTGATATATGCTGGCTAATTTAATTTTGCTCCTATTTTTATTTACTCTGTAATTCTGTTGTTGATTTTTTTTCCCTTGCCCATTGTTTACATCAGTTTTTTAATTTTTTTGTATTTTCCATGTGACCTCCTCCACTTTCCTTTCAACCAAACTCATGTGCGTGCGTATCATGTGAATTTGTCATGTGGCTTGCATGGTGCTGATGATGTCGTCCTCGCTGGTGAACAGAAGGTAAAACACTTTGTTCTGATTGGTTGCCTAGATTTTTGGGGTGAGGATTCCCCTCTGGGATCTCCAAATTCCAAAAAAAAAAAAAAAACCACCAAAAAAACCCCAAAAATCTCCTTTTCCACTGAGCCTTTTTGGAGGAGTTGCTCGTCACTGTCTGCATGGGAAGAACTCGACCTCAGCCCTCTGCGTTAAGCTGGAAAAAACTTGGAGGGAAAACAGGAAAAAACAGAACAAAACCACCTGGCTCAGTCATTTGCTTCTCCATTCTCAGAGTCCAGCAAGGAACTGTCCCAGGAAGGTGCTGAAAAACCTCTGGAGTGAACAGCAAAGGCCAAAATCCTTTTGCCTCTCAGGGAACAACCACAGATTCGAATTTGATGGGAAATCAGGACTGGATTCTGGGAACACCCTCTCTCCTGTGGCTTTAGCAGCATTTTTGCCCTATAAAATACACATTTATACAGAGATATGTGCACACATCCACACTGTACATGTTTAGGAGCCTTCCAAAATAATCCTGAATTCTCTGATTATTTGGAGTATATCACAATTTGATTTAAGAAATAATTTTCTTTTTGTTGTGAGTAAAACTTAAGCATAGCCAGAATGAGAGCTGTGTTATGAAATAGTCTCTCTATAAAATGCTAATATAAAATCCTCTCTGTATATGAAATTGTACATATAAACCCTGTGAAACAGCACACACGGAGTTCCTGGTGGGAGCCAGACCTCACACAGTTCTCACCAGAGGGGCCAGAGCCCCTCGTTCCTCCCATGGGAGCCTGGCAAGGCTTAAAAAAGCCTTAAAAAAGTTAAAACCTGAGCTCAGCTCACAGGAGCTGCTGCTGCCCAGCAAATCAAGAAGCAAATGATCGACCCTGGCACTGCTGGAGGTGGAATCAGCCCCCAGCCACGCGTGGGGTGGTGCAGAACAATTCCTGCAGTGCTGGAATTGGGTTTTTTTTTACAACTTCACCCTGTGCACAGTCTCAGGGGGGAGGGAGGGGAGCCCCTGCTCTTCAGGAGAGGAGGAATTGGGAGAGCCAGGGAGGAATTGGCTCCTTGCAGTCCAGGAGTTCTGGAATCACCCCCAGGAAAGGATTTAGGTGGGGTTTGGCAGGGACACCAGACTAACACCAGTAACCTCCCACGTGAGTGCATGCACAGCAGAGCCCCGTGCCGCTTCCCTGCTCTCTCCTGGAATTCAGGAGGTGGGAGCCGTGCCTGGTTCTTTCTGCACCTTCTCCTGGTGTTCCTCCCTGTGTGCTGCTGTCTGCTGCCCTCGTGTGCCCCCAGCCTGTTCTCTCTGTGTTTCTGCCCCTCGTGGAGGCTCTCCCTGCTGTCTGTTCCCAGTCCTGTGGATGTCAATCTTTATATTTCTGCTCCAGGGTTGCAGAAATCAGCCCTTTCCTCCTTCCTCTGCCGCAGAATTTTCCAGTTCTGCTCTCTGAGCCCGGGACCTTTCCTTGCTGCTAGCTGGGCAGGGAGTTAAGCTCAGTTTAAAGTGCTGATTTTCCATTCTCTCCTTTCTGCCCACCTCAAGGTTTGGTGCTGGTGCTTGTGGCACCCTCTGAAAAGCACAATAAAAACAAGAATTTCTGAAATCCATCAGACCAGTGGCAGGGCATGGCAGCACTGAACAGAAACCAAAGGGTTGAGGGGATGCCCCTGTGGAGTCCTGGAAGGATCCCCCGGTTTGAAGGGCTGGGGAAGGTCCTGGCAGGGTGGGACAGGCTGATTTCTGCCCTGTGGGAGCAGCAGCTGCCCTGGCATGCAGCACCCCTGCTGCTGCTGTGCTTTGCAGCCCCCGTGCATGTCTGAGCATGAGCCCCTGCTCTGAGCTCCTGCTGACACCTTCTCTCCCCAGCTACTCACATTTTCACTCATTTTAGGGTTGCTGACTCTGCTGGACTAAACCTTTCCCACTAAATTTCTTCCTCCTCTGTTTGACACACTAACCCACTTTTCGTTTTACAGCCCTGTGTCTGGATTGCATCCACCTGCTTGAGACAAATGAAACAAATCTGTATTTCTGGAGAGAAAAGAATGCTTTTCCAGGGCTTGCACTGCTCCACCTGTTGTTTTTCAGCACTTAGGAGTGTTCTTTTCTTTGAAGGGAAATGTTTCTCAGAGCAGAAATGAATTGAAACTATTGGGGGAGGGAGGGCTGAATCAGGAGCTAGAAATTAGATAATTCAAAATGAAGAAAAGGAAAAAAAAGTTTCAGCAGAGCAGGTAATTAATCATGGGAATGGCCGTGTGTAAAGTACAGCAGCATCTCTGACATTTAAAATCAAGAATAAGCATCTTTTCAAAGGATGTTCCTATTAGTCTCGGTGCTCAATCACTGGGAAAAAAATTCCAGCCCGTGTTAGATAAAAGGTCAGATTGTGTAAGTGCAGTGTTCCCTCAGCACTTGAGGATCTCTGTGCTCATTGCTGATTATCTCTGAGGCTGGGGGAGCGGGGAGAAGCTGCCCCTGCTCTGTCCATGTGCAGGAATTCAGCCAGCTCCAGGAGCAAAATCAGGGATTTGTGGTGGTGTTTGTCCTTTGGGATTGAGGAAAAAAATTATCATTGCTTGATTAACTGGTGTGTTCAATATGCCCAGGTGAGGATGGAGTTTTCCTGTTTATTTGTGCCTTAAACCACGTTTGTGTCACCTTTTCACGTTCAGTGTGCACTGAGAAAGCTGTCCCAGGGTGGGATCCACATCTGGAACCTCCAGGGGCTGTGGGAGCCTCGCAGGGGGGATAAAGGCAGAGGAAAGGGTTTGGAAAAGCAAAATATAACCTGGGGAAAAGGAGTGTTGCCTCTTCACACCCGTCAGAGGAGTTGCTGTGCTGTCAAACACAAATGTGTGCGTGCCACACTCCTGGGGTGGGATTGACTCCCTCTATTTCACCAACAAATTGTGCTCATATTGCCTGAAAGGGAGCAGGGAGGGGAAAAGGCTTCAAATCCTTCTGAAGATGAACTTCTGAAGGATGGAGGCAGATGAGGCTTCCTCTGGCCACTGGGAAATGCCTGTGCTGTCCATGGGGAGCTGTAAATCTGCACTCAGACCTTCTGAATTCAGCTTTTCTGGCAGGTTTGGGGTCCTCCCGTGGCAGGGAGGGATGGAGGGAGCTGGGCAGGAAAAGCAGTTTGGGAGCTGTGGGTTGCAGGGCTGGGTTTGTAAATCAGTGTGCCCTGCAGGAGGAAGGGACATTTCCATTTTCTGCGGGTGGCAGGGGTGCCCTTTGGGAAATGATCGATTGCCTTTTCCTCCTAAAAATGGTTATTCCAGAAGAGTGAAGGGCTTTCTCTGGATTTCCCTCCAGTATCCTCTGGAGTTCTGCTGTGCAGGCTGAGTGAGGGGATGTGTCTGGGGTTCTGTTCAGGTGCTTGCATGTTCATTTAGCAGCTCTAAAACCCCTAAAGAAATTCAAGGTGCAGAGCTGGGTCTGTCTGAGAGGCACAAGGTCCTTTTCAGTGGTGCCCACCCCACAGGAGCAGCCACAGAGCCCTGTCTATGTTTGCCAGGTGTTCCACAGCAGCTCTTACAACAAAAGCAGGAGGAATTGCTCATTGCTCTGGGATTTCCTTGGAGGAGGGGGGATCTTTTTCACTCTGGCTCCATTTCAGCACAGGCAAAAATGGAAATGTGCTGTTTGAAAAGCAAGAAATGCTTGGGTGTGGCAAATATTTACCTCAGACACACGGTGCCCCTTGTGTGTGGGGCAGCTGAGCTGAGGATAACAAAATATTCTGATTTTTTGTGAGCACTTTTCCCTCGACAATGCCATTTTTTTATTGTTCACAAATAACCCTGAACCCTGCCCCGTTGTTGCAGGGGAACCCAGTGCCCCCAAGCTGGAAGGTCACATAGGAGAGGATGGCAACTCCATCAAGGTGAACGTCATCAAGCAGGACGACGGCGGCTCCCCGATCCGGCACTACCTGATCAAGTACAAAGCTGTGAGTGTGGCACCCCCGGGCTCTGGGAGGGGCTGCACGCAGAGGGAAATCAATCCCTGCACTCAAATGGTTTGGGTTTGATGTGAAGGAGCTCTTTGGGCAGGGCAGAGGGCTCCAGGACCTGCAGCTTCTGCCCTCTGGAAATTGTTCAGCAGAAGCAGAATATTTTAGGTTTTAAATAACATTACAAGGTTTTAACTGACATTGCAAGGTTTTAACTGACATTCAAAGGTTTTAACCAACATTGGAAGGTTTTAATTGACACTGGAAGAAGGTTTAAACTAACATGGGAGGTTTTAACCAACACTGAAAGATTTTAACTAACACTGGAAGGTTTTGACTGATACTGGGAGGTTTTAATTGGCATTGGGAGGTTCTGACTGGCATTGGGAGGTTTTGACTGACACTGGGAGGTTTTAACCAACATTGGAAGGTTCTGAGTGGCATTGGGAGGTTTTAATTGACATTGGAAGGTTTCAATTGACATTGGAAGGTTCTGACTGGCATTGGGAGGTTCTGACTGACACTGGGAGGTTTTAACCAACATTTGAAGATTTTAACTGGCATTGGGAGGTTCTGACTGGCATTGGGAGGTTTTATCAACGTTGGGAGGTTCTGACTGGCACTGGAAGGTTCTGACTGGCACTGGGAGGTTCTGACTGGCACTGGGAGGTTCTGACTGGCACTGGGAGGTTTTCCCTGGCGTTTGCAGCCCGGCACTGAGCTCACACCCTGTCCCCCACAGAAGCACTCCTCGGAGTGGAAGCCCGAGATCCGGCTGCCGTCGGGCAGCGACCACGTCATGCTCAAGTCCCTGGACTGGAACGCCGACTACGAGGTGTACGTGGTGGCCGAGAACCAGCAGGGCAAGTCCAAGCCCGCTCACTACGCCTTCCGCACGTCGGCGCAGCCCACGGTGATCCCAGGTACGGCCGCTGTGCCCGGTGCTCTGCCCGGTGCTGTCCCCGGTGCCGTGCCCGGTGCCGTGCCCGGTGCTGTCCCCGGTGCCGTGCCCGGTGCTCTGCCCGGTGCTCTGCCCGGTGCTGTGCCCGGTGCTGTCCCCGGTGCCGTGCCCGATGCAGTGCCCGGTGCTCTGCCCGGTGCCGTGCCCAGTGCTCTGCCCGGTGCAGTGCCCGGTGCTCTGCCCGGTGCCGTGCCCAGTGCTCTGCCCGGTGCAGTGCCCGGTGCTCTGCCCGGTGCCGTGCCCAGTGCTCTGCCCGGTGCTCTGCCCGGTGCTATCCCCGGTGCTCTGCCCGGTGCTATCCCCGGTGCAGTGCCCGGTGCTCTGCCCGGTGCTCTGCCCGGTGCCGTGCCCAGTGCTCTGCCCGGTGCTCTGCCCGGTGCTATCCCCGGTGCTCTGCCCGGTGCCGTGCCTGGTGCCGTGCCCGGTGCTGTGCCCGGTGCTGTGCCCGGTGCTGTCCCCGGTGCTGTCCCCGGTGCTCTGCCCGGTGCCGTGCCCGGTGCTGTGCCCGGTGCCATCCCCGGTGCTGTGCCCGGTGCCATCCCCGGTGCCGTGGCCGGTGCTGTCCCCTAACGCCCCTAACGCCCCCGTAACCCCAGGCTGGCTTGCTTGCAGCCCGTCCTGCCCCGTGCCGAGCTGAGGGTTGGCTGTGTGCGTACCCAGGTGTGTGGGAGTGCTCCTGGCAGGCCCTGCCTGGCTGTTCCCGGCTCCTGTGTCAGGGGGAAAAAGCATTCTGAGAGCAGAAATGGGATTAATTCCTGTTTAAAACTCCAGCAACCCCTTCAGATCCGCAGCTTTCCCAAATCCCAATCCTGCTTGTTTGTCCGTCTTTGGAGGAATGAGGGCGTCAGGAGTTGGATGAGAAGCAGTGAAAATCTCTCTCTGAGCGTTTTTCTGTTCAAATTACCAAATGACAGTAATTTCTGAGCAGCAGTGATTCAGTGTTGAGGAGGGCATTAGGAAAAAATAACTCCAAAGCTTTAGGATGCTGCTGGAAGCTCTCAAGACAGACTGTACTTATTAGTGTGCTCATAAAGTGAGGGGTAAGGACAATTAGTGCAAAAACCAAGCAGAACTCTCAGCTGGAAAACTGGAATTGAGCAGTTTGTGGCAAGCTGTTGAAAGGGCAGTTAGGATTTATTTTCTATATGTGGACATTTAAAAAAGGGAGGGGTGAAACCCACACAAAGCAACCAAAAGCTGAGGATGGTTTTGCTGGCGTGGCTGTAAATTGGAGTTAAAGACAGGGGTGCTGAGTCCAGCTCTCCCTGCACAGCCAGGGCTGGTGCTGCCAGCCCATCCTGACTCGATTTCATTCTGTCTCAAGTTTTATCTTGACACCAGAGGCTTTCCTTCAGTCCTTCCCCGAGAGTTCAGTCCCTGCCCTGCTCCCTGTGCCCATTCCCTGGCTGAAGGGAGCAGCTCAGACCCTGTGGCAGTGCTGAGCCCCCTTGGCGAGGCAGCTCTCGTTGCTGAGCACAGAAATGGGCAAATTTGGGCTGGAAAAGGGGGGCTGGCAGTGAGGAGGAGGGAGATGGGGCAGAGGAAGGACTGGGAGTGCTTGAACAGGGCGCAGCTTTGGGTGGAAGGACCCTCAGTAACTCACTAAACAACTCACTCTGCAATCCTCATTTGCAACTGCTCTAACCCTTGCTCCCCCTCTGAGCCCTCGAAATCCATGTAACACATGCAGGACCCTCTGAAAAGCAGGGAAAGCCCAGTTTAGCCCAGTTTGTTACCAGGGTGAAACTTCTGTGGCCTCTCTGAAGTCTCCCCTTGCTTGGCTTGGTGTGGAGCACAGGAGGAGCCGGGGCTGAGGCTGCCACTCCAGTGTTGCAGCTGGAAAAGCAATTTTGGGGCGTGCAGGGTCACCCCAGGAGCTGCAGTTCAGCTGCTCCCCTGAAGTGCTGTGTCCTTGTGCAGTGATTATTGCTGGGTTTGGGACTCTCTTCTCCTGGGTTTTTGACATTTTGGCCTTCCAAGGTGTTCCTGGTGCCCAGACTGAAAACTCTGAGGAGAATATTTCCAGGGCCAGGTTGGTTTTCCCTCTGCCCTGAAGCCCCACAGGTTTTACCCAGCAGGACAGGGGCTCTGTGTGTTCCTTTCCTTTCCTCGTTGTTCCCATGGCTTTTCTGTGTTTTTTATCTCAGAATGAGCTGGGCAGGAGGCAGAGCCAGTGCTGGAGCAGGCAATGCTGTGCCTGACTGCAATATCCAGGGATTCCCTGCAGGAAAATGTGCATTTATTGTGTGCAGTCCTTTGTTCCCCTCACCTGTGCTGAGGCCTGAGTGGCTGGAAGGATAAGGGTGTTATTTCCAGTAATAATAATGATAATAATGATAATAATGATAATAATGACGATGACACTGGCATTGGAGTGGTTCCCAAGCAGCTGGGAGGCTGAATGGCAAAGTCAGAGGGTTCCCTGGTGCTCCTGCAGGATAATGTGGATTTTTTATCCAGGCTTTGGGGAAGGGCTTGGGCAGGCAGGTGGATTCTCTGCTGCACCAAAGCTTTCCTTGTTTTCCTTTTTCCCCTGTTGAAGGCAGCGTTGTGCTCTCCAGCTGCAGACACCATTTCCCTGTCTGTCCCTTCTGTCCCTTCATTTTTAATCTCATTTGCTTGCAAACCCCTCCCTCCCTGCCTTGGACCCTGCTCTGCAGCTTTGGGCTTTGCTGAGCTTCTGCCCCTTTTGTGCTGAATGTGCTGCTCCTCGAACCCTGAGCCATTTTAATTTAAGGATTAAATAAACCTTGGATTCTTATGTTTTCTGTATTTATGACCTAATTTTTTTTATCTATTTTTCTCTCTCTCTTTCTCTCTCTCTCTCTTTTTCTTTCTTTTTTTTTTTTTTTTTTTCTTCCTCTCTTCCTTTCTTTCCCTGCCCTCTCCCTTTTCCCCCAATTCCTTTCCTATGTCTGTCATCCATGGTCACCTTGGATCTCACGGGGAACATCCACGCTTGCCACATGCACCAAATTTGTTTTTAAATCAACCACATTCCCCCCTCCTGGGAACCATTGTCTGGCACCTGCAGCGACCTTGGGAAGTCCATCAGCGTCGTCCTCCTTTGTCTCATTGCTTCTCTCTGCAGTGACTCTGCTTTTGCTCTGTTAGAAACTTAAAAAAAAAAAGAGTCAAATAAAGCAATATTTGCTTGGGAAGGCCTGGGTCCCACCAAGGTGTGGAAGGAGATAACTTTGCTTCAGAGGAGCGTGTCAGTTCAGAGGAAAAAAAAAAAGAAAGAAAGAAACACAGAACACTTTAAAAAAAATGTTTAATTTGAAAGAGTCAGTATTTTGTAACAAGGAAAAAAGGCTTAAGCCAAGTTTTTTCTCTTTAACATTTTTTTTTTTGTTACTTGTAATGAATTTGCCCTTTTAAATGGATGTAAAGAAAGAATTTTTTTTGCGTTGTTTGCTTGCTGTTTCCATCAAAGGAAGGTGCAATGTCGAAAGCCTTTCAGATCCTGCTTTTTACTGATTTCTCTGCACATCTGGTGCTGATCTTGTGCAAAAGGAGGCCCCATCCACAAACCCACAGACTGTAAAGAGAAAGAGAAGAGACTCAGAGACTCAGAGCCCGTCCTGCTGACTGCCCAGATGTCTCTGGGGGTTTTGCATGTGGAGTCAGATTTCTGGAAGGTTCTCCTGCCGTGCTGCTCTGACCACAAACATCTGCTGGCATCACCCTGGGGCTCTGCTGCTTTTCCCTGCCCCGTGGGCAGATCCCTGCTGGCCCGGGCGGCGCTGGGCTGGCACAGCCCATGGACACACAGATTTCCAGAGCTTCTCTAACACTCCCTGGATCTCCACTGCTCACACACAGATCCCTTTCCTTGCTGTTCTAACAGAAAATCTTAGCTTGGATCCAGAGCAAGCAGAATTGTTGTTACTGATCCTTAGTGCCATTCCTGGTTAACTGTGCGTGTGTTAATCCGTGCTCTACACTGGTGCAGCAGAACTGTCTTTGTTAGCAAATCCTGGCAAATTCCTTGGACAAAATTCAGATCATTTTTGCTTTGCTTCTTTGAAAAAAACCCCAGAATTTCCCACCCCCCAAAAAAACCAATAAAAACCCCCACAAAAAAATCACAAAAAACCCGACACAACAACCCCGGTGAATTCTTTGTGATAGGAAATCCACTGGGACAGGAAATCCATCCTCTCTCTGCTCTCCTAAAATCAGGAGATTTTAATGAATTGTCTGTCCAGAGTGTCTCAAACCCTCTCAGCTGGGTGGGGTTCATCTCCTGACAGAATTCTCACAGGGACAAACAAAATCCTGCCCCCCTCATGTCTGACTCTGCCTTTTCTGCTCTGCTGTGTCTGTTCAGACCTCGTTCTTTATGAGCTGTGAACTTTTCTGTCTGCATTGTAAATGAAAACTTGGGGCGGGTGTCACACACAGGAGCCTGTGGATTTCTCTTTTTTATCAAACCCCCTCATTTCCAGTGTTGCAGACTCTTTGTTAGAGCTTTGGAGCTTGCTGAAGTGCAGCAAAATAATCCTGATACTAAAAAATGGTGTGGTTTCCCCTCTAACTGGATTAATTGAGTTCGTTGTAGATCTGGGATCAGCTTTTTGTGGGTTTCCCCTTACCCACAGAGGGAGGTCACTGCCTGAGGCTGAGAAGTTTCTCACCAAAATCACAATTATTAGAATTATCTCTAGAACTTTGTGGTGTGGAGAGAGAGCAGCACCATGGAGGGGCCTCTGTCCCAGGAGGGGGCTTTAGGGCAGGGGAGGGTTCTCTGTGGCACAGCCCTGGGAAGCAGCTGAGGTGTCATTAATTAATGAAATTAATCCCAAACTCATCAGCAATCAGCCCAGCCAGCACAGAATGCAGACAGAAAGTTCTGCTTTCTGTTTGTTAAAACAAGGAGCATGGCTGGGGGTTTCAGCACTAATTTGTGCAGATTTGTGACACTCCAGACACCAGAGATCTGTCAGACCCTTGGGGTCTCATGTTCAAGGTCCCAGGCCTTGATGTGAGTGAAATAAAATTTAAACAGAGTTTTTAGAAAAGCCAGCTCAGAGAGGAGGCAAAGATTCAGGTCTGGGAGCAGAAGATGCTCAGGCAGTGGGATTTTCATGGCACGGGCACTGTGTGAGGGTTGTTCCTCTGGGCATTGTCTGCCTGTTCCATGGGCAGGAAGGTTTGGGAATGTCCTGCAGGATTCCCACAGCTGGATAAAGGGTTGTTCTCTGAACATTGTCTGGCTGTTCCCGTGGCAGGAAGGTTTGGGAATGTCCTGCTCCACCAGGGGCAGGTGTCTGCACCTCCAAGGTTCTGGGGGATAAAAGAAGGTTTTATCTAAAAGGGTTTAGGAACAGCTTCTCCTGGCTCTTGGAGCTGCTGGAGTGGGGTGGGCCCTTGGGCCAGGGGTGTGGTTGGGATTTTGGTGTCACTCTGTGTTCAGCCTGGACAGGAGGAGCTCTGGGGTGACCCAGCTGCCCCTTGCAGGACCTGAAGGAGCTGACAGGAGAAGGGGAGAGGGATTATCCCCAAGGGATGGAGGGACAGGAAGGGGGGAAAGGCTTTGAACTGACAGAGTGCAGGGTTAGGTGGGGTCTTGGGAAGGAATTCTGCCTTGTGGAGGTGAGGAGGGGCTGGGATGGGATTCCCAGAGCAGCTGTGGCTGCCCCTGGCAGTGCCCAAGGCCAGGCTGGACAGGGCTGGGAGCAGCCTGGGAGGTGTCCCTGGACAGGGCAGGGGTGGAATGGAGGGGATTTAAGGTCCCATTCTGGGTTTTTGTGATCCCCTGACATTCCTGAGTCACAGCAGAGGTCTCAGGGCAGCAGGAATTGAGAGCAGGGCTGGGAAATCCCCACTGCCCTGCCCCAGGCAGAGCTCCCAGGCTCTGTGTGCTCACCCACGGGTGCTGAAACCTGGATTTGTGTCACTGGCAGAGCTGGGGACACTGGCACAGAGGGGCCTTGTCCCCACGGGGAGCTGGGCAGTGTCTGAGGGAGCAGCTCTGTGAAAACCCCGTGCAAAGGAAATTTCTGCCTGTGTGCAAACAGAGCTGTTGGCATCCCCCGGGAACGCAGAGCTGTTCTCCTGGGCTTTGCTCAGAACAGATTTTTATTTGTTTTTGTCAGTTCTTCTTTCTTTTGCCAAATCCTGTAGGACCTTTGGAATGCCCAGAGCCCCACCTGCTTCTCTCCATCCCTTTTGGTCTCTCTGCCTGTGCCTGGACATTCTCTGGCTGAGACCCCCCTAGGAAGAGCAGCTGAGCTCTCTCTGGCAGGGCAGTTTTTGTACAGAAATAAAACTGCTGGGTGATTTTCCTGTGCTCTGTAAAGTGAGGGGGATTCAAAAAGCCAGTCTTGCAGGAAGCTCATTTTCCATTGGAAAACATAATTTGTAATTAATAAATTCTTCACTTCTTTAGAATTAAGGACTCCAGAAGTTCTTTAATGGTTTGTGTTTCCTTCTTTAACCGGTGGAAATGTTATTTCTCTTAGTCCTGAGAATGGCAAAGGGGGATTAATGGAAGGGTTGGATGTGGATCAGGTCAGAAGTGTCCAACACCAATTTATTACCTTGATTTCATACACACAGTGTGAGCAGCTGCTCCACAGCCCATTTATTTATCCATTTCTCTTGTACACAGAGTTGTTCCAGGCCCCAGCAAAGCCTTTAGGGATGTCTAAATATTAGTTTCATTAAGTACAACATAAATCCAGCTACAGGATGGAGGGAATGGTTCTTGAAAGTATTTGGAGAGCAGTTTCATTTAATCAGATGGGCCAGTCTGTGAAAAGAATGATCTCCACTATGATTCCTGCATTTTATGGGAACAGCAGAATTCCTTTACAAGGGAAGGGAAAGGCAGCACCAAGAGCCTCCCAAGTTCAGGGGGTCTGGAGGATTTTTGTATGATTTTTGTTTCCTTACTGCCAGTCCCTGGGAGGTTTGGAACATCAGTTCATGCCATGAATTAGGATTTATGAAGCCACAGCTAATGCAAGAGGTTCGAAAGTTCCTGCAAATTGCAGGGCTCCCTGAGCAGCCTAGAAACCCAAATTGCAGGCAATTACCTTGGCCCAGTTTCATTGTCTGAGGTGTAAAATCCCGGAATAGCACAAAAACAGGGACATTCCTCTGCAGGCCTGCCCTGGTTCTCCCCGTCCATCCTCCTCCTCCTGCCGGGGCAGAGGAGCAGGGAGGGGAGGCTGCTCCTGCTCAGGGCTGTCCCTGGGCTCTGGGGGGAGCAGAGGGGTCTGTGCCTGTCAGAGCAGGAATTTGGGGGTGGCAGCTCCTGGAAAAGCTGGGAGGGGAGAGGAGGCAAAGAGCAGCACTCTGGTGTGAGTGGAATTTCCCAGAAGGGGAAAATCCCAGCTCTGGAGGCTCCCAGGGGAGGGTGATGCTGTGATCCTGCCTGGGATGAGGCTCCCCTTGGCTCCCCCTCAGGAGCCTGGCCAGGGTGACAGCTCCAGGAGCACCTCAGTGGCAGAGCCATCCACGCCAGGGCCCTGAGCACATCAGAAGAGGGAAAACCCCTCCGTGCCCTCCTCCCTCCCTGCAGGCATCAGAGGGTGGTGAATTCAGGGACTGTGCAGGGGCTGGGCTGGGGGACACTGTTCTGCTGGCCAGGGGCTGGGCTGGTGATCCCAGTGTCAGGCAGGTGCCTCACAGTGGCTTTTCTGTACTTTTCCTGCTGGAATCTGCGTTCCTTGATCCATCTGGGGGTAACAAAAGGCAACACCACCTCTCTGCCTCCTGTTTTTGAACAAACCAGTGCGTGGCAGAGGGTCTGGCTCTGTCTGGAGCCCTGGCAGGGCTCTTCCCACCATCCAAGCCACTGTCAGTGGGGTTAGGGGGATGAAGGGGCTCTGCTGGGGGTTCTGTAGAGCAAAGATCCCAAGGGTTTGGGGCTCCTGGGGCTGGGATGGGAGAGGCTGGGGAGCCATCAGCACATTCTGGAGAGCTGGGTCTCACTGAGCTCCAGGGAGGGCTTTAATTCACTGTCACCCCCTCGGGATCAGCAGCTCTGAGCATCGCCCAGTGATTTGTGTCCCACCAGAAAAAACCCTGCTGCAGAGTCTGGGCTTTGCTTCCAGGGAAAACCCTGCTGCAGGGTCTGGGCTTTGCTCCCCCTGCTCCTTGGGCCGGTGCCAGAGCCACTCCGGGCCTTCCTCTTGAGGAGGAGGAGGTGGAGGGAGGCAGGAGCCCTGCTGGGTGTGTGCACAGCAGGAGGAGATTCTGCTCCCAGGCTTTATCCCAGCAGGGATGGGAAAAGCCCCACCAGGTCCAGATGTAGGATAAAGCACTGGTTATTGCACAGGGCTGATACAGGAGGGTGGAATTCCTAAAAAAACAACTGAAGTGCAGCCAAATCTGAGCCCTAAACCCCCAGATTTTAACCCGAACACCTTCTCTTCTTCTCTCCCTTGGTGTCTGAAGCCAGCACCAGCCCTACCTCGGGGCTGGGCACTGCTGCCATCATCGGCATCCTGGTGGTGGTGTTCGTGGCGCTGCTGGTGGCCGTGGATGTCACCTGCTACTTCCTGAACAAGTGCGGGCTGCTCATGTGCATCGCCGTCAACCTGTGCGGCAAGTCCGGCCCGGGCGCCAAGGGCAAGGACATGGAGGAGGGCAAGGCGGCCTTCTCGTGAGTACTGCCCCAAAAAAATCCCCCCTCGGGGTCCCCCTCCACGGCCAGGGGGCTGCACAGGGGCTGGGGGGCCTCGTCTCTGCGGGGAGGGGGCTGGGGGTGCTGGCAGGAAGGGGGGCTTGGAGTTGTTCTTCTGGGGTTTCGTCTTGGTTTTTGTTGGCTGTAAAATAGGAGGCTGCAGTGCTGGACATCCCAATGCTGGACATCCCAGTGCTGGACATCCCAGTCATCCCAGTCATCCCAGTCATCCCAGTGCTGGACATCCCAGTGCTGGACATCCCAGTCATCCCAGTGCTGGACCCCCCAGTGCTGGGCATCCCAGTCACTCCAGTGCTGGACATCTGAGTCATCCCAGTACTGATCATCCCAGTGCTGGACATCTCAGTGCCAATCATCCCGGTGCTGATCATCCCAGTCATCCCAGTCCTCCCAGTGCTGGACATCCCACTGCTGGACATCGCACTGCTGGACATCCCAGTGCTAATCATCCCGGTGCTGATCATCCCAGTGCTGGACCCCCCAGTTCTGGACATCCCAGTCATCCCACTGCTGGACATCCCACTGCTGGACATCCCAGTTCTGGACACCCCAGTGCTGGACACCCCAGTCATCCCAGTGCTGGACATCCCAGTAATCCCAGTTCTGGACCCCCGGTGCTGGACACGACTGGAGCTGTGTCTGGGGGTGCCTGGTGGCAGGAGCAGCCCCGCTCCCGGTGTGTCCCCGGTGTGTCCCCGGTGTGTCCCCGTGGCCAGGCTGTCCTTGCAGCAGCACCGTCACTCCAGGTGTGTCCCCGGTGTGTCCCCGTGGCCAGGCTGTCCTTGCAGCAGCACCGTCACTCCGGGTGTGTCCCCGGTGTGTCCCCGGCGTGTCCCCGTGGCCAGGCTGTCCTTGCAGCAGCACCGTCACTCCGGGTGTGTCCCCGGTGTGTCCCCGGCGTGTCCCCGTGGCCAGGCTGTCCTTGCAGCAGCACCGTCACTCCCGTGCCGTTCCCTCGTTGCAGGAAGGATGAGTCCAAGGAGCCCATCGTGGAGGTGCGGACGGAGGAGGAGAGGACCCCCAACCACGACGGGGGGAAGCACACGGAGCCCAACGAGACCACCCCGCTGACAGAGCCAGAGTATGTGGCCTTAGGCAGCCCTAGCACAGGGTCACTGCATTGCCCTCAGCTGCCCTAATCCCTCAGGAACACCAGTTAGGGCAGGAAGAGAGGAAGAAAGGTAAAATCTCCACGTGCCAGTGAGGAAGTGCCTCCTCTCAAGCTTCAGTGGTTGCAGTTTCCAGCACTGGAAGGGAAAGGGGAAGGAGCAGTGTTTGCCGAAGGGCTCTGCCAGCCTGTCCAGTGTGGAGATGCAGCAGTGTCCAGGGCCACTGCCAAGGATCCAGAGCAAAGCCAGCCCCAGCTGGCAGCGAGCCCTGTCCCAGCAGTGCTGGGTGGGAGCCTGGACCCGTGGGGAGAGACCCTCCCTGGATGTGGAGCCACGGCGAGGCCGAGCACCCTGAGAGAGAGCTGGGAGCCCGAGGGGGCTGAGGCTGCGCTCGTGTGTGTGAGAGAAGGGATGGGGTGTGATGGGGCTGTGCAGGCTTCACACAGACCTGCAGCACAAGGGCAGGACAGGGTGAGGGCTGCACCGTGCGGTGTTGGTGGCACAGGGGCTGCAGGCTCAGGGAGCTGGCAGAGCTGCCTGGAGAGGCTGAGAGGGGAGCTTTAGGTGAGAAGAGTCTCTGCAAGCTGACAGGACCCATCCACCTGAGCCCAAACTCTCCACGTGAACAAGCCATGCCTGCAGGTCACGTCCTCTCGGCTTTATTTTCTCCTCCTGATTATCCTCAGCCATCCCTTTGCATGTCTGACCTCTGCGAGTCTCTGCTCCTGGGTTCCTCTCCATGTCACGTGTGTGTGCTGTCCTCACTCTCCCTCTCTGCCCCCTCTCCCTGCTGTCGTTTCGGGCCTTCATTTTCTCTCTTTCTCTCTCTCTCTCCCTCTCCTCCTTTCTCTCTCTCTCGTCCCCGTGTCCCCCTCGCAGGCACCCCGCCGACACCGCGGCCACCGTGGAGGACATGCTGCCTTCGGTCACCACGGGCACCACTAACTCTGACACAATCACTGAAACCTTTGCCACTGCCCAGAACAGCCCCACCAGCGAGAGCACCACGCTGACCTCCAGCGCCGCCCCGCCGGCCGCGCCCGACGCCGACACCGCGGCCCCGGCCCAGGCCACGCCGGCCAAAGGTGCCACCACCGCCACCACCGCGGTGTCCTCGCCACCGCCCTCGTCCACCCCCAGAGTGGCCCCTCTCGTTGATCTCAGCGACACCCCCAGCTCTGCTCCGGCCACCGCTAATTTATCTTCAAGTGTCCTGCCGGGGCAGGCCGTGCTCAGCCCCAGCGCCGCCGCGGCCGACGCCGCCAAGGCCGGGAGCAAGGCGGCCGCCCCCAGCCCTGCCAGCCTCGCCAGCCCTCCGGCTCCCTCGGAGCCCAAGCAGGAGGCGGCCAAGAGCCCCGAGAAGGAGCCCGTGCAGCCCAGCACGGTGAAGAGCCCCGCAGAGACCCCCAAGAACCCGAGCAACGTGAAGAGCGAGGCTGCCTCGGGCAGCGCCGCCAACCCCTCGCAGAACGAGGACTTTAAAATGGACGAAGGGACCTTCAAGCCACCAGACATTGACCTTGCAAAGGATGTTTTTGCAGCTCTTGGCACTGCCTCTCCTCCTGCTGCCAGCGGGGCTGGTGGGCAAGCCCCCGAGCCTGCTGCTGCCGCTGCAGACAGCTCTGGCCCCGCAAAGACCGAGTACGGCCACCTTTACTCTTGTGTTGGTTGTGTGCTGTGTCCCTCGTGCCCTGGTGCTCGTGCTGTGTCCTCTGTTGGGTGTTCTCTTGACTAATCTGTTTCCTTTAGCCAACTAACTCACCCGAGAGCCCGCGGGGCTTGGCTTGGAAGGTGGCAGGAGGAGGGCAGGAGGAGGCTGTGCCAGGGGGGCAGAGGGAAGGAGGCTGGAGTTGATCAGGGATTTGTTGTTCTTTAGGCTTTTGGGCAGCTCTGTCTGTCCTGGGTTATTGTTTTGTAAGGAAGAGCAGGAACAGTCCGGTTTGGTGCACAGAGCTTTCCTCAGGGTGCTGAGGTTCTGCACAGCCCCAGGTGCCATCCCTGCAGGTCAGAGGAGAGGCTCAGGGCCAGGCTGGGCAGGGTGACAGCACTGGGACCTCTGGGGCTGTCCCCAGGCCGGGGCAGTGTGAGCCTGGCTGAGAGATGGGGGCAACACCCCGAGTTGGGCAGGAGAGAGAAAACAGCACCTGGGGGAGGGTTCCAGCTGTGCTGCAGGTGTTGGACTCTGGCTGGGCTGGCAGGTGTCACCTCTGAGGGTGCTCACCTCCCTCACGCCTGTGAAAATGTCCCTGACAGAATTCCTGTCTCCTGTGCTCCCCTTTCTCCACCATCCTGGGGTTCTCAGGACTGGCTTCCTGTAGGAACATAAAAAATTGGGATTTCTGCTGAATTATCAGGGAGTCTGGGTGCTAAAGCCAAATCCTTCTGCAGCTCTGTGAGGTTCCTGAGCCCTGAGCCAACCCAGGGCAGGAAAACCCAAAACAAGAAAAGTTAATCTAGAACTAACTGACCCAGGGTGGGGGAGCTGAGCTCGGTTTTCCTCATTCCTGCGCCAGGAAATGCCGGTTCTGCTCCCCCAGATCCATTTGTGCCCGTGGCTGAGCCAGCCCAGGCGTTCTGTGCCTCTAAACTCTGTCCTTGTGGTGCTTCTCCCCAGGAAAACTCCGGCAGAGGACAAAGGCGCCGGGCAGGACAGGAAGAGCCCCCCGGCAGAAGTGAAGACGGTGCCCAACGAAGCCACACAAACAAACGAGGGCGAGAGCAAAGCATGATCAGCACCGCAGAGGGGACGGCAGAAACCTCCACCCGAGCATTCAAATCACAACCCACACACCCATCTCATTCCTCTAGTGTCTGTTGCCTTTTTTTAAAAAAGAAAAACGAACAAACCAACCAGAAAAAAAAAAAATGCATAAATGGGGGGAGGGAGGGAATGTCTCTTTTTTCCTTTTCTTCTTTTTCTCTTTTTGTTCTGTTTTAATTTCTGTTTTTTTGGTTTCTTTGAGATTCCTAAACAGGTTCTATTCGTTGTGCACTTGCTTTTAAAAAGTAAAACATGTTAAAAACAGGGTTAAACCCGTCACCAAATCAGGGCTCAGCCAGCCCTGTGTATATTCAAACAAGCAAACATTGCAATGCTGGTTGCAATGCGGTTGGGAAGCTCAAAATCAAGTAGTCCTAGACACAAAAAAACCACAAAAAAAGACAAAAAAAAGTGAAAAGAGACCCTGTTGTTTCCTTTGTTAGTATAGCAGAGATAACCACTGTGCTGCTGGGCACAGCTGGTGCTTAAAGAACAAAGTCCACAATTTATTTTTATACTTTTCAGTCGAGTTTGAAATATGTAAAGCCTCATAAATAAGTTATAATTTCTGTTCACCTTGTATCTGGTCAGTATGCAAAGTGTCTCGAGCTCTTTGTGACTGAATCCTGCTCGCCACGTTAGACCTTTATTTGGGGTTTATTATTATCTGTTTTTTTAGGAAGAATGCCAAAATTGCAGCTTTGGGGGATGTATTTCAATTTGCAGTATTCAGACTCTACATTTCTTTTTCAATTTTACATTCAATTTTTGGGTTGTTTTTTTTTTGCCAACTTCGGTTCTTTCCAGTGTTTACAATTGACAGATATTTTTTAAACTTTTGTTGTGTTGAAATGGATGTGTAAAATAGCTGCCTTTTTTTTTTCTTTTTTTCTCTTTTTTTTTTTCCTTTTTTTGGTTTTTCACTCAATCCAGTCCTGTAGACACTAGGGTAGCAGCATGCTTGCTTTGCAAAGGGAGACATTTTCAACCATGGATGTTTACAGTAGTCGTTTCCCCTTTTCTCTTTTCTTAATTATTGTTATTATTATTATTATTGTTATTATTATTATTATTATTTCTTACTGGAGTAAGAAGAAAAGCGATGCTGGGGTTGGGTTTGGGGTTTTTTTTGGGGGGTGGGGGTGTTCAAACCACTGCCACCAGTCAAGGGCTTTACCCAGCAATGCCCAAACCTGCTGGGGGTGAGGGAATTGCTGGAGAAAATCCTTCTGTGCTTAAATTTAGTTTGAAGTCCCTTGCTGGACCTGGGCCTGACTGCATAAGAGAAATATCATCTCTGCTTTTTTAGGACATTCTCCCCTTTCCTTCACAGAACCCTCCCGGAGCTCTGGGGAGCACAAGGGAGGTTGGACAGTTTGGGCTGGTCTGGGCTCAGGTGTGTGACCAAATCCACCCCTCGTGATCACGGCAGAAAATCCCAATTCCAGTAAATTCCAATCTCAGAAAATCCCAGTTTTGGAAAAATCCCAGTTTTGGAAAAGATCCATCTTGGAAAATCCCAGTTAAAGTAAATTCCAGTTTCAGAAAATCCCAATTTCAGTAAAATCCAATCTCAGCAAATCACAGTTTTGGAAAAATCCCAGTTTTGGAAAAGATCCATCTTGGAAAATCCCAGTTAAAGTAAATTCCAGTTTCAGAAAATCCCAATTTCAGTAAAATCCAATCTCAGCAAATCACAGTTTTGGAAAAATCCCAGTTTTGGAAAAGATCAATCTTAGAAAATCTCAATTAAAGTAAATTCCAGTTTCAGAAAATCCCAATTTCAGTAAACACCAATTTCAAATAAATTCCAGTTTCAGTGAGTTCCAATATCAGTCTACAATTTCAGTAAATGCCATGTCCTCTGACCCTAAAAAAAACAAAAGAAAACCCTAAAAAAAATAAAAGCAAAGATTTTTTTTTTCCCCCAAAGGTGCTGGGCAGATTCCAGCCCCTTCCTGCAGGTCCAGCTCCACCAGGTGATCCATGGAGATCCTTCCAGGAATCGTGGAGCAGCACTGAGATTTGGGGTTGGAGAGTTGATTAATGGGATTTATCATCAGGAATCATGGAGCAACACTGAGATTTGGGGTTGGGGAGCTGATTAATGAGATTTATCATCAGGAATCATGAGGCAACACTGAGATTTGGGGGTGAAAAAGCTCTGAGCAGAAGGAAGGCAGAGGAGTGTAGGGAGAGACCAGCCCATTGTATAGAGATGTTCCTCCTGTTGGGGTTTTGGGTATTATTTCCTTTTTTTTTTAATTTTTTATTTTATTTTATTTTCCCTTTATTTTTTTTTTAATTCTACTTTAGATCTGCAAGCTTGTGCACTGTGGGTGCGTGACTATTTTAGTGTGAACCGTGTTTTTTGTCATAGTATTGAAATAATAAAAGCTTCAACATAGTTTGGATGTGGAAGGTGTAGCGCTAGTTCAGATTTGAGAAACAAAACAAAAAAAAATATTCAGGAATTAAAATAATTTAAAAATAATAATAAAAATAATTTTAAAAAGAACAACAACAAACAGAAAGAGAACAACTCTTACAAAGAGCAGAAGCCTTTAAATGAGAAAAGCAAGCGGAGCTGAGTGTGGCGTTGGCAGGAGGGTGAGCGGGGTGTGGAGGCTGTATCCGTGTGTTCCTTGGGAATTTGCAGTCTGTTCCAGCGGCATCTCACCATCTCCAGCTGTGACAAACAGTGCTCTTGTCATTCGCTAAGTGTGGGGTTTCTTGCGTTTTGTTTTCCTCAGCTCCTGGGGCCACGGGCCGGGCTGGAGCTGGGGCTGAGGCTCCCCTGCCCGTCCTGCCTGGGGTTGGGTAGGACGGGGCCTCATTCCCAGCCTGGTGTCACAGCCAGCCCTTGGGTGACACAGCAGTGTCCCCCAGCCCTGGGGACCTCGGGCTCGTGGTCCCAAGGATTCCTTTCTTTCCCCAAAGAAACGAATCGCTCAAATGCAGCTGGGCAGGGCTGGGCAGCAGCGGTGCCTCCCTCCCCTGGGTGGGCACAGCTCGTCCCTTTGGTGCCAGATCCTGGCTGCTCCTGTCCCCTGTGAGTGCTGTAAGCCCAAAGCTGAGCACTGCTAGGAGACACAGCACCATTCCCAAAAACCTGCCAGGCGGGAACTGGGGAGACTGGATTGGCGTTTTTGTCCCAAAAGAGGACGAGCTCCGAGCCCAGCCCCCAGTGACACTTTGGGGGTGGCTCTGGCTGGGCTTTCAGGTCCCTTCTGTCCCAAAGCTCTGGTCTGGGGTGGCTGGAGGCAGGAGGGAGCCCCGAGCAGTGTCCAGCAGCTCCTTCCCTCACCTGTGGTGGGTTCACATCGCCTTTAACAGCAAATAATTTCCTATTTCATTTCCAAGCACCCCCTTCCCAGCCAGCTGCAGCCTCGTGGCTTTGATCTGTCCCCTCAGGGGGAGGGGACCAGCCTGAGCTTGGTGGCAGTGCCACGGCTGTTCCATGTGTCCATCCTCAGGGCTGGTGGCAGTGCCATGGCTGTTCTGGGGTTGGTGGCACTGCCCTGGCTGTTCCATGTGTCCATCCCTGGGGCTGGTGGCACTGCCATGGCTGTTCCATGTGTCTGTCCCCAGGGTTGGTGGCACTGCCATGGCTCTGTGTCTATCCCTGGAGTTGGTGGCACTGCTGTGGCTGCCCCAGGGTTGGTGGCACTGCCATGGCTGTTCCATGTGTCCATCCCCAGGGTTAGTGGCACTGCCATGGCTCTGTGTCCATCCTTGGGGTTGGTGGCAATGCCACAGCTGCCGCAGGGTTGGTGGCACTGCCCTGGCTGTTCCATGTGCCCATCCCTGGGCTGGTGGCAGTGCCACAGCTGCGCCAAGGTTGGTGGCACTGCCATGGCTGTGTGTCCATCCCTGGGGTTGGTGGCACTGCCATGGCTGTTCCATGTGCCCATCCCTGGGCTGGTGGCAGTGCCACGCCCGCCCGTGCCCGTCCCCAGTGCCACAGGAGCGCTGCCATCTCGTGCTGCACCATTCGTACAGGTGACAATAGTGCATCCCGCCCGTCGGCTTCCAGAGTGGCGTTTTCTTCTCACACTTTTCTATGGAGCCTTCAAACCCCACATTTTTCACCACCAGGCTGTTTTGATAGTTGTTCTCAGCCCCTCCATGGCCATCCTTCCCCAGCATTCCCTACTTTTGGGGGCCTTCTATCTTGTTAAAAAAAGAAAAAAACAAAAAATCTTTTTACCGAGTGAAACATCGACTCCACCTTTATCCCCATTCTCACTGGTGTAAATACTGATACTAACTGAGGATTTTGACTTTGCATTCTGTCAGAATACTGTGTTCAAATAAAAACTACAAAAAAAGAAGAAAAAAAAGCTGATGCCTGCAGTCTGCCCTTCTTTAGCTGCTCTGCCAGGGCCAGCACCGGGTCCTGCTGCTCATCCCAACCAAGTGGCACTAAAAGCACTTTAAAGTTTATTTCTTTGTCCCTCTATATTTATTTACTTATCTCCAGGACATAACAAACACAGAAATGCAGTTTCACAGCTGCTGTGGAGCTTTATCCCCTCTAGAAAGGCATTTTGCTGTTCTCTGTGGGAAGTGTGACTGGGTGTAAGAGGTGACCTCTGCCCAGCCTGAACTGGGGGCCTGAACTTAATGAGGTTTGACTGTAATTAATTTATCCAATTAATTCATTTTTAAGTCTTGATCGTTTTCTAAATTCTAGCTAAAAATTGACCCAATTGACCAAGTTTTGATTTTTTACTCTGGGGATTACGGGGAGGGGAGGGTTTCTTTATCTTCACAAATTCCAGAGTTGATTTTCACACAGAAGTTTCCATTTAGCTGAAAAAGACCTTTCTAAGTCCCTCCCCGACCATTTAATGTAAAAAACACCAATTGCTTTCAAGTGGGGAAGCCGCAGCTGGCCCAGGTTGTGGTTGGGGTTGCAGGGGAGGCTCTGGGGTTGTCCCTTTGGGGTTTGGGGATCCCTCAGTGCCCGCAGTCCCTGTGCATCAGAACCTGCACAGAACCTGTGCCCTGCCTGTCCCTGGCTCCCCTCTGCACCCTTCAACCCGGAGGAGCTCAGGGGTTCCTCCCTCTTCTCCCTGAGCAGTGAAAAGGGATTTTCCTGCCCCTGGAGCTGGGGCTGTGCTCATTGGCAAAGCCACCAACAGATCCTTTATTAGACTTTTGTGTTTCTCCAGCCATTTTTTCAACCCTCAGAGCTTTTAATTTCCATTTAATTTTTATTTTCCCTCGTCTCTCCCTCTGTTAAGGCCATGGCACCTGACTGGCAGTGTCACCTTGGCTGAGTGTGGCTCCTTTTCCCCCGGGCTGAATTTGGGGTAAGTCTGAGCAGGGCTGGGGGGCTGGAGGGAGGTGGAAGGAGATTTTTGTGCTGCCTCTTTCTCTCATCTCCTCTAAAAATCATAATTACCTGGCCTTTTATAAGACATCAGTGTATGAATATCATGCATGAGCTTCAGAGCATCATTTTATGTGCATTTTGAAATATTCAGAGACTAAAGGTGTCTCTCCCCTCTGCACGTTTGCTGCCCTGTGTAGCTTTATTCCCCAGGTTTTGTGGGATAACAAATAAACCCCAAATTCCTGAGCATCCCACTGCCCCAGCTATGGCCTCGTGGGTGAGGATGTGCCCAGGTGAGGATTTGCCATTCCCGGGTGAGGATGTGCCATTCCCGGGTGAGGATATTCCCGGGTGAGGATGTGCCCAGGTGAGGATGTGCCATTCCCGGGTGAGGATATTCCCGGGTGAGGATGTGCCCAGGTGAGGATGTGCCATTCCCGGGTGAGGATGTGCTATTCCCGGGTGAGGATGTGCCGTTCCCAGGTGAGGATGTGCCCAGGTGAGGATATTCCCGGGTTGAGGATTTGCCGTTCCCAGGTGAGGATGTGCCGGGAATGGCAATCCCTGCCAGCGCAGCTCCGCGATGCTCTGGCTCCCTGCGGTGGCCGACAGCTTCCATCGCCGCCGCCTCTCAGAGATCCGCAAAGCCTTTCAGGGAGATCTGAAAAGAAAAACGATCCGAATCTGGCATAAAAATCACCACAAGCTTCAGGCTGGACACCAGCAGGAATTTCTCCGTGGAAAGGTTTAAACATTGAAAGGGGCTGCCCACCCTGGAGGTGTCCCGGGAAAGCCGGTACGTGGCAATCCGAGCTCTGGGCTGGAGACACGGTGGGGACGGCTCACAGGGTGGGCTCGGTGCTGCCGGAGCCCTTTCCCAACCGGGATAATCCCGGGATAATCCCGGGGTTCAGTGCCGGGAGCCCGCGGGCTGGACTGCCGCTTTCCCGCCAAACCGCCGCCTCGTTTGCATAGCCCCGCCCATCTCATGTGCATGCCCCGCCCACTTACCGGCCGCTTCTCATTTGCATAGCCATGCCCACCGCGTGGGACGCGTTCCCCCGGCAACGGCGCCGCGGGTTCGAGCCCAGCCCCGGCGGGTCCCGCTGTCCCCTCTCTGTCCCCTCTCTGTCCCCGCTGTCCCCTCTCTGTCCCCTCTCTGTCCCCTCTCTGTCCCCGCTGTCCCCGCTGTCCCCTCGCTGTCCCCCGGCCATGCTGCGCGACGAGGACACCGAGGCGGATTTCCAGCGCTTCCTGCGCCGCGTGGACGATGTCGGTGAGTGGCGGCGGGGCCGGGCGGCAGCGCGGGGAGCAGCCGGGGAAGGGCAGAGGGAGCCGTGGGGCCATCGGTGGGAAGGAGGGGAATCCCCGCCGTGCCCCGCTCTGGTTGGGTTTATCCAGTGTTTCCCTGAGAGCTGCGGGTGCCTCCCGAAAGTGACGGGAAATCGGCCCCGTTAAAGTTTCTGTTTGTTTAAAAGTGCCCAAAGCCACCCTGGAGCATCCTGGTCTATGGGAGGTGTCCCTGCCCTCGGCACTGGGGGGGTTTAAGGTCTTTTCCAACCCAAACCATTCCGGGATCCTGTGATTTTATGGTAAAAACCTCCGTGGGCAGCGGTGCCTTCCAGGCAGGTGCCACCTGTGAACTCCTGGTGCTTCCCCGTTTGAACTCTTGTGTGTATATGTATTTTATTTGGGTTTTTGATGTGTCTTTTTAGCCAATTTGCTGCAAGGTCTGAAATCCCCGGACTCGGCTGTACAGGAAAAAACCATTGCTGAGACAGAGAAAAGGCTCCGGGAGCAAGGAGGCAGCAGGGAGGAGGGGGAGAGCAGGACCACGCTGAACAGAACTCTCATCAACACTCCTGTAAGGACCTTTCCCTCTGAAATTAAAGCTGGGCTCAGTTCAGGCCTCGTTAAAGACACAAATGGGAACTTGCCAGGAATGTCAGGATTTAACAAATCCGTACCATCCTTTGTTTAAATGTCGAGCTGATGCTCCTTCTGTGTGTCAGTCTGGATATTTCAGACGCTCCCAGATGCTCCCTGTAGCTCTGCACAGCCCAGCCGGGCGCTCCTGTGCTGCTGTGGCTTCTCCCCACAATATCTGAGCTGTGTTTCTGTCCTTGCAGGGCCCGGCGAGGGCGGAGGAGGCGGGTGCAGGTAGGACAGAGCTCCCCTCAGTCTGTCCCAGCTCTAAAACCAGTTTGAGCAGGGATGGAGTCCGTGCAAGACCCCATCCCACCCCTGCCAAAGTCCAAGTGACTTTTTCTGGTGTCTTTAAGCAGAGTTCAGTCAGGGCCAGGCCCACACTCCAGTCCTACCAGCACGGCTGTGTTTTTCACAGGTGGGAGCCTTGTTCTGCTGTGGCTCCTCACCCGAACGCTTTTTATTGTGAATTTCAAAGCAAACCCGTTGGTTTGTCCCTGGAGAGGAGCTGCAGCGAGGCAGGTGTGCCCATCCTCAGGGGTGGCATTGTCACTGTCTGTGACAGCTTGTCACCACCTTCCACTCTAACTGCTGAAACGTCCCCTTAGTATTTGCTGTTATTGAGAAATCCCTCAGCAATACCCTAGGAAGTATTGCTTTTTCTCGATTTTAATAAAGTCTGCTCTTTTTTTTTTGCTCTCAAAATGCCACCAACCCTGCTGGCTGGAAGATGGGCTCCTGGCAGCTTTGGAGAGGGATGCCAAGGAGCGAGCCCAGCAGAGGAGGAGGAATGAGCAGCTGGCAGACAGTGAGTGCTGAAAACCTTCCAGGCTGGTGCCTTCTCTAATACCCTGCCAGGACCTGGAGGAGGCTGTGGGGCAGGGTTGGGGATCCCAACTGTATCCTGCTTTTCTCCGTGCTCTCCTTGCTGTCCAGCTGGGTTGGGAGGCAGTTTGAGCACAGGGAAATTCTCATTTTCCCCTCTGAAGGGGAATGATTCCAGCAGGAGAGCCTGTTCCCTGTCCCCTCGGTCACACGTGGGGCAGTGAAAGGGGAATTGTTGTTCTCAATTGTGCCCTGCAGCCCTGAAGGAGCAGGGGAACGAAGCCTTCAGGGGAGGAGACTTTGCCCTGGCTGTCCAGAGGTACTCAGAAGGGCTGCAGAAGCTGAGGGACAAGCAGGAGCTCTACACAAACAGGGCACAGGTCAGTGGAGGGGAAGGAGCCACTTCTGGCTGGTTTTTGTGGTGCTGTGCCAGGATAAAACCCAAAACCTTGTGAAGGTGAAGCCCTGCTCCTCCAGAACCAGTGGGGAAAACCATTCCAATTCCCAGTTTCATTTAAATACTCTGATTTTATTTTTATTAACGCTTTTCCAGGAATCACTGCTATAACTGTAGAGTGAAATATTTGCTTTCCATTCTCTGTTTGCCTCGTATGCTCTGTGTGTGTGTGTGTGGAGCTCTATTAAATTGATTCTAAATTAGAAAATCCAGGGAGATGGCAGACAAGGATGGAAATTACTCTAAAAATCAATTGGCCAGGCCAATCAGCAGCCTAATTTTATTCTTTTTAATTAGCCAGTGTTTGTACAACAGCGAGCAGGAATTGTTTGAAGGGTTCTAATTCTTCTGCCTGGACTTTTTCTGGGGTTTATTTCAGGCCTACCTGAAGCTCCATGAGTATGAGAAAGCCATCAATGACTGTGAGTGGGCATTAAAGGTAATTCCACAATTGTCAAGTGAAAAAGACCCCTAAAATCAGCATTATTTACAGAAATCCACATTTTTGACTCAAATGAACAGGAAAATAATCACCTTTTAGAAATCTTTTCACCCTCACCTCAAGCCTGTTTCATGGGTCTCTGGGGAAATAATTCAGCATAAAAACTTTAGACATCTCTAATAAATGGTATAAATACCCTTTGGGCAGCTCTAATTATTAATCAGAATTCAGGAAAAAATACTGAAAGGCTGAAATTTTCTAAACACATAACTAATAATAATTTCTTTTTTTTTTAACTCAGTGCAATAAAAACTGCCTTAAAGCCTATTTCCTCATGGGAAAAGCTCACCTGGCACTGCAGCACTTCACTGAGGTAAGCTGGCTGAATTTTGGGAATATTTTTTGTTCTGCTTTGGTGGTGACAGGGAGAAAGTTTCATGCCATGCCTCAGTTTCTGTTTCCTCACTGGAACTCTGATTTTGTTTTTTTTTTTGTTTGTTTGTTTGGTTTTTTTTGTTGTTGTTGTTTTTGGGGTTTTTTTTGTTTGTTTGTTTGGTTTTTTTTGCTCCTTGGGTTTCAGTGGAAAATTTCCTTTAAATTTGCAACAGCAGGCAGATGTAGGGACTGAGAATATTTGACATTTTTTGAGAGTTTTGACATCTGCGTCTCTATAAATGTTACTTTTCACATTTATTAACAACTGTGGCCCCAAAACCTTTTGGGATCTGGGTGGGATCTCACTGACATCACCTTCCTGAGCCCTTTTCTGCTCCCCCTTAGGCCAGGCAATGCTATGAGAGGATGCTGCAGGTTGATCCCCAGAAGGAAAAGCTGGTCAAAGGTAAGAAATAGATATTTTCACACTGCTTTTCTGCTGGGGCAGATTTCCCTGCCACTCTCGGTGTCCCTGTCACCCCCCAGGCTGTGTGAGCGAGGCCAGGCTGGAGGAGAAGAGGGTGAGAGACGAGGAGAGAGCAGAGAGGGAAGCCCAGGCTGGGAATGTTTCAGCTTTATCCATCCAGGAATTGCTGCAAAGAATCAGCAGCCCTGACCAGGAACTCCTCTACTACACAGGGGGCATCAGGCTCCTGGCAGAGGTTGTGAAAAATTGTGAGTATTTGCTGCAAAAGTTGTTAATTTTGGGAGGTGTAACCCAGGCAGAGGAGCAGATTTTAAAGGACCAGAGTAGCTGTTGCTGTATTTAAAACATAAAACTGGCAATGTTGGATATTTCAGCGTGGCCAGTAGGCGTTTACTGCATTTTTTAGAATCAGACTGATGTTGTAGCTGAGTGCTGAGAGTTCTTAAGGGTTTGGGTCTCGTTTGTTTATAAATATTTGTAATTCTCCGTTAAAGCCCATTGAGTTACAAAGCAAATTTTGTGTTTCAGCCTTCCTAAATAGTCTCTCATTGAAGCCAACACCACCAGGCATGAATTAGAGCAATTTTCAGCTTCAAAACCACCCCTGCTTCATTGATTCTTGAATTTTCCCCCGTTTTCAGTGATGTTTTCCCCAGAGCTGCTGCTGCAGTGACCTTTTCTTTTAGCACCGTGCAGGAAGAGCAGGAGCCTGCCTGGCTGTCACACACCTGAGCTGTTTGTCTCTTCCAGGCACGGGGCAAACCTTCTTCAGGACAAACAAAGGCTTCAGTATCCTCAGGAACGAGACTGTCAGAGGGTGAGAGCTCTCCAGAGGGGGATTCCAGCCCAGGGAAATGGGAATATTGTTTGCAAGAAACAGAATCAGCTCTTGAAACGCAGATGGACTGATCAGAGGAGGATGTAATCCCAGATTTTAGTGTCTGAATGGAGGGATTTATACCTGACCCTGACACAGACAGTGCTCCCTTAGATGCAGGGAGGAGAATTCACTGATTTCTGTTTGTTTCTGCTCTGTGGGGAGTTATCCTATCCCTGGTGGTGAGAGCAGGTCTGCAGAAAAATCCTGAATATAAAAGAACATCTGAGGGCTCTGGCTGCACCCCCAGGGCTGTGTGGATATTTGGGTGCTCAGCTCTGAACGCAGCACTGGGACTTTTTAGGGTTCACCCATTTTTGGGTGGTGGCTGCAAACAGACCCGAGGGATGAAGCACATGCAAATTTTCATTCCCTGGGTATTTCCCCACTGCTTTGAGCCACCCTTTGCTCTGTTCACAAGGTGACTTTTCTCATCCAGGGCCTTCTGTGCAGAGAGCAAAAGCCCAGCTGAGGTGGAGCTGTGCATTTCCCTTCTCCTGCTGTGGCGAGCTGCCTGTGCTGGGAATGGTAAAGCCCTGGAATCTCCACTCTCACCCCGTTCACGTGTGAATAATTTAGATTTCTGGGGCTGGGCATGGCCACCCCTCTCCCAGAGCCCCTGCCCTCTCCAGATGTGGTTGTAGCCCAAGTTTTGCTGCTCAGGGGAGCTGCTGGATGCAGCCAGAGTTTTGGCAGGATGACGTTTCCATTCTCTGAGCATTTCAAATCCACCCTGTGGATTCCCAGTAAATTGCCTGTGATTTTTGCTGCTCTTAAAATGGTACCACTTGCACGATTTTCTCTGTTTTAAGCAGTTACACCTGCAAAAAGCAGAGTTTTGTAGAAGAGGAGGCTGGATTGGTTTAGAATTAACAATCCATAGTGCTTGGGCAGGTAGGGAATTTTTAGGGAATACCCACGTGGGTGAGCCACGGGCTGGGCTGGGTGGTGAAGTGGAAATGCAGAATATTGGTGTCTGCATTGACTTGTGGGGT